>NC_057805.1:89452436-89581221 GCF_018294505.1 Triticum aestivum
ACCTAACATATTTATCCATGTATTTTCTTCATTGTGGCATGAATATTCAGATCAATAAGATTCAAAACAAAAGTTTAATATTGACATAAAAACAATAATACTTCAAGCATACTAATAAAACAACTGTGTCTTCTCAAAATAACATGGCCAAAGAAAGTTATCCCTAGAAATCATATAGTCTGGCTATGCTCCATCTTCATCACACAAAGTATTAAATCATGCACAACCCCGATGACAAGCCAAGCAATTGTTTCATACTTTTGATGTTCTCAAACTTTGTCAACTTTCACGCGATACATGAGCGTGAGCCATGGATATAGCACTATAGGTGGAATAGAATATGGTGGTTGTGGAGAAGACAAAAAGAAGGAGATAGTCTCACATCAACTAGGCTTATTAATGGGCTATGAGATGCCCATCAATAGATTTCAATGTGAGTGAGTAGGGATTGCCATGCAATGGATGCACTAGAGCTATAAGTTTATGAAAGCTCAAAAAGAAACTAACTGGGTGTGCATCCAACTTGCTTGCTCACGAAGACCTAGGGCAATTTGAGGAAGCCCATCATTGGAATATACAAGCCAAGTTCTATAATGAAAAATTACCACTAGTATATGAAAGTGGCAACATATGAGACTCTCTATCATGAAGATCATGGTGCTACTTTGAATCACAAGTGTGGAAAAAGGATAGTAGCATTGCCCCTTCCCTCTTTTCTCTCATTTTTTTGGTGGGCTTCTTTTGGCCTATTTTATTTTTTGTAAAGTCCGGAGACTCATCCCAACTTGTGAGGGAATCATAGCTTCCATCATCCTTTCCTCATATGGGACAATGCTCTAATAATGATGATCATCACTCTTTTATTTACTTACAACTAAAGAATTACAACTCGATACTAGAACAAAATATGACTCTATATGAATGCCTCCGGCGGTGTACCAGGATGTGCAATGATCTAGCGTAGCAAATGACATCAAAAAATGGACAAGCCATGAAAACATCATGCTAGCTATCTTACGATCATGCAAAGCAATATGACAATGATGGTATGTGTCATAATAAAACGGAACGGTGGAAGTTGCATGGCAATATATCTCATAATGGCTATGGAAATGCCATAATAGGTAGGTATGGTGGCTGTTTTGAGGAAGGGTATATGGTGGGTTTAATGCGCCGGCAAAAGTTGCGCGGTACTAGAGAGGCTAGCAATGGTGGAAGGGTGAGAGTGCGTATAATCCATGGACTCAACATTAGTCATAAAGAACTCGCATACTTATTGCAAAAATTCATTAGCTATGGAAACAAAGTACTACACGCATGCTCCTAGGGGGATAGATTGGTAGGAAAAGACCATCGCTCGTCCCCGACCACCACTCATAAGGAAGACAATAATTAAATAAATCATGCTCCGACTTCATAATAACGGTTCACCATACGTGCATGCTACGGGAATCGCAAACTTCAACACAAGTATTTCTACCAATCCACAAGTACTCACTAGCATGACTCTAATAACACCATCTTTATATGCTAAAACAATCATAGGGAATCAAACTTCTCATAGTATTCAATGCTCTTTATTTGAATTTTTTTACTATATCCCTCTTGGATGCCCATCATATTGGGACTAAATTCATAACCTAAGAAAATTACCATGTTGTTTAGATAGACTCTCAAAATAATATAAGTGAAGCATGAGAGTTCAAGAATTGCTATAAAATAAAGCCACCGTCGTGCTCTAAAAAGATATAAGTGAAGCACTAGAGCAAATTGCCTAGCTCAAAAGATATAAGTGAAGCACATAGAGTATCCTAATAAATTCATGATCTCAAAAGGAGTGTACATCAAGGATGATTGTGGCAAACTAAAAAGCAAAGACTCATATCATACAAGACGCTCCAAGCAAAACACATACCATGTGGTGAATAAAAATATAGCCTCAAGTAAATTTACCGATAGACGAAGATGAAAGAGGGGATGCCATCCGGGGCATCCCCAAGCTTAGATGCTTGGTTGTCCTTGAATATTACCTTGAGGTGCCTTGGACATCCCCAATCTTAGGCTCTTGCCACTCCTTATTCCATACTCCATCAAATCTTTACCCAAAACTTGAAAACTTCACAACACAAAACTCAGCAGAAAGCTCATGAGATCCGTTAGTATAAGAAAATAGATCACCACTTTTTGGTACTGTTGTGAACTCATTCTTTATTTATATTGGTGTAATATCTACTGTATTCCAACTTCTCCATGGTTCATACCCCCCGATACTACCCATAGGTTCATTAAAATAAGCAAACAACACATAGAAAGCAGAATCTCCCAAAAACAGAACAGTCTGTAGCAATCTGAAAACTTCGAATACTTCTGTAACTCCAAAAATTCTGAAACATTAGGACAACCAGAGAAATTTTTATATCGATCTTGTGTAAAATATTCAGATCAAAAGCACGCTTCTGTGATTTTTTAAAATTGTTTTACTGGGCGCAAAAGTTTTTGTTTTTCAGCAAGATCAAATCAACTATCATTGTTGGGGATATAGCTACTAAGTTAACCTGCCCAGGAGGGGCCGGGTTAACTCCTGGCAACTCACAAGACAAAGCCCATGACGGAATCAAAGATGGCGGTTCATGAGGATGACTTATGAAGAGCCCAAGGCCCAAAGGCGGCTTAAGGCCCGTAGGTGTAAACCACCATATGTATGTGACTTGTACTATAAGGCAGTTGTAATTAAGTCACCGGGCCAGATACGTTTATAAGCCAGCCGGGACTCTGTAAGCCACCGGGCGTCAACCTGAGTATATAAAGGGACGACCCGGCGGCGAGTTAGGGGACAGACAACAAACCGAGAACTAGGTCAAGCGTATTCGCTCCCTGGTAATCGAGACATAAGCAATACCACCTCAAACTAGATTAGGCCTTTACCTTCACCGCAAGGGGCCGAACTAGTATAAACTCCCTGTGTCCTTTGTCCCGTTCAACCCATTTAAGCTAACCTAGTTGCGATGGCTCCACGACTAAGTCCTCACACTAGGACATCTGCCGTGACAATCCCACGACAGTTGGCGCCCGCCGTGGGGCTGGCGCACGGTGGTTTCGAGTTCTTAAAGGGCAACTTCGAAGGGATCAA
The DNA here is from genome assembly GCF_018294505.1 of Triticum aestivum. NCBI lineage: Eukaryota > Viridiplantae > Streptophyta > Magnoliopsida > Poales > Poaceae > Triticum > Triticum aestivum. The sequence goes on from NC_057805.1 coordinate 89,455,567, forward strand.
GGGATACGCTGTGGTCCGGATGATGAAGAGTCGTCGTGGCAAGCTCTACATCGATGATGCAGGCTGGGGCCCCGAGGCCGGCTCAATCGAGTAAGGGTACCGGGTCCCCTTCGGCGGAATCCACGTCTTCATCGGCAAGATTGGCGAGTCGGGCCCTGAGCCGGACATCTGCACCGACATCATCGAGATGGCTCAGCATGCGAGACCCGCCCGAGTTCGGCCAGCCGTGAGGCGTGCCTTCGTGGGATTCATTCACGGAGCGGAACCTGAGGATAGATCTGTGTCTGGCGATGACACGGTCGTTTACTCGGATGATGAGTCATCTGGTGAAACAGAATCGCTGTACCAACTGCAAGATGGCTGGCTTGGGGGCTGTTCCGATGGCGACGGTATTCCGGACCCCTATGAGCCGCCGAACAAAGCTGCGATCTTTATGGCCAGTACGCAATCAGTGTAGAACTCTTCGACTGCAGCAGCAATAATCCTCGGGTCAGTAGCGGCAACGGCTGCCGGGGCAGGAGGCCCTGTGCGCCTGCCGGCTCAAATCGTAACCGACCTGCTGGATAAACTAATAACATTGTTAACAGCGGTGGTTAACCCGGCAGATCAGGATCAGCATAATGCAGAAGTTGCGAAACTGCATGATGAGATAGCGCAGGCCAAGGAGGAGCTGGACGCAGAGAATACTAGGATGGCTGCAGAGCGGGCCGCTTTGGATGCTCAGGCGCAGCAGATTCAGTCGGAGTCTTTCCGGCTCATGATGGACGAGAACGCTTCAAACAAAGTCATGAGAAGGAGGCATCAGACCCGTCTGCCGCCAGTTTACGAGGTGAGAAATCTCTTTAACACACCTGGAGCAGGGCCCAGTAACCCGCCAGAGGTAAACCGGGGTGAAGCGCCTGGGACGGGGGCACCGGTTCAGCCGCGTACCACAGAGCCACCACATCTGAATACGACTCCGCCTCAACATGTGCCGACGCTGTCGGGTCATTATTCTAACCCTTTGGATAATATGATTGCTGCGGTGACACGACTGGCCGCTCTACCAGTTGAGGGTGAATCGCCAGCGGAAATGGAGATACGACGGGCCGGTGAATTACTTCAGACGGCTTTGGCCCAACAGGCAGCTTATTCTCACAGTCGTGAGAGGATCCATTCAACCCCTCGCCCAAGTCGGAGTTACATCAGGCATATCGATGAGCCGTCTGTGTCAAGAAGTGGGTGGAACCGTAACCCGCCTCATGGACATAACCCGGCAGGTGGTGGGGTTAATGCCCAAAACGTAGTCGATCAAGGAAGAATGTGTCGGGAGGCTGAGCAGGCGGCTCAATATGCGCCTCGTCGGCATTCCACGGTTCGTCCGACAACTTCGGGGGAGACAGGTGTGACTTTCAGGACTTTGGGTGTGCCGTGTTTGGTACCGGCTCTGGGTAACGTACGTTTGCCCAAGGATTTCAAGGGTCCCCGTAAGGTGCCCAACTACACAGCCAACTTGCCCCCTGAAACATGGGTTGAGAGTTATGAGATGGCGATGGAACTACTGGATGTTGACGATGCTGCATGTGCTAAGTATTTCACCATGATGTTGGAAGGAACAACTCGTACTTGGTTGAAAGGGTTGCCAGCCAACTCCATTGGGTCATGGGCCGAGTTAAAAGCCCGGTTTATCCAGAATTTTAAAGATACGTGCAAGCAGCCTATGTCAATTGTGGATTTAGCCTCCTGTGTCCAAGACGAAGGTGAGTCGACAACCCATTGGGTCGCCGGGTCTCAACAATCCTGCACTCGTCGGATTGCATCAATGCCGATTTAGCAGTCTTAATGTTTTTTTTGAACAGTAACGACAGTGGGAGAGGCTCCCACTGACTTTGTATTACTCACACCACAACAATTACATCATTACAAGTGAGGGGTATTCGAGGGCCCCCCTCAGACCAAGCAAGAGAAAACAGTGTATCTAAGTTACAGGTTTTGTATATAAGAGTCTAGGAAGGGGCGAAGCTCTTCTTTACAGTTGTGCACAAGCAGGCTTAGTAGGTTTTTGAATCTATCTAGCCATGCCGCGAAGGAGTGAGGCACCCCTCTGAAATACTCATTGTTCCTCTCCTTCCAAATGCTCCATGCAGCCAGCAAGAAAATATCCATGAACAGCGGCTGACTCCATTGATTTCTACCAGCATGCAACAAAGATACCCTATTACCCACATTCGGCCAAAACAATCCCAGTCTGGCCCAACATCGCTGGCTAAATGGGCATGAGAAAAAGAGGTGTTCAACCGTTTCCTCCGGCGGGTTTTGGCACATCATGCATGTATAAATGTTGTCCACAACAGTGTAGTGTCTCCGTTTCAACATGTTCTTGTGTTTAGATGGTCAACCAGCAACAGCCAGCCAAACAGCTTGAATTTGATGGGGCTCTTAGCTTTCCAAAGCCACAGAAAGGCCTCATCGGCTATCGTTTCCCTGAAGCAGTGGTTGTAGTATTTGTTGGCCGAGAACTTTCCTCCAAGGGTACAAACCCAAGAATCAGCGGAATCCCTCTCCGGCACAACATGCCTGGATCGTTGCTGAATTTCTCTGACCTCCTGTCTCGCTTGGGTAGACAGAGGTAGATGGAAAAGCATAGCCGGGTCAGTAGCCGTCAGAACAGTTCCCACCGACTCATCCTCGTTTGTGCAAAAGGAAAAGGCACGGGGGAAGACCTCGGAGAGTGGTGCATCATGATCATGTTTAATCCAGACATCCTTCCAAAACAAAGCTGAAGATCCGTCCCCAATCGCAAACTGAGTGATGCCACGAAACACATTACTGAGCTGCATGATATCACGCCACCAGAAAGAGCCGATCGGGTCTGCTGCATGTGGCACTCGACCCACATAGTAAGTGTCCCATATTAGAGTCACCCACGGGACATCGTGATGATTGTAGAACTTGAAAAGGTGTTTGAGGAGGAGTGCGACATTCTACGTTTTGATGTCAATCACCCCAAGACCACTGTTGCGCTTCGGTCTATAGACCAACTCCCAAGCAGCCAAAGAATTATTTTTAACTCCTGTCTTTGTGTTTTTGGCCCACAAACAGTATCTACGCAGCTTATCAATGTGTTCAATCACCTTGGGGTGCAGCTTAAGTGTACACATGGCATAGATCAACATCGAAGTAATGGTAGAGTTTACCAGAGTGAGTTTGGCACCAGCTGAAAGCAAGGTGAGGGTCGTGGACAGCTTTCTCTCAACTGCACAAACCATTGGCATGAGCTCAAGCAGGGTTGCTTTCGTCGTTCCCAAGGGAAGACCCATGTATGTGAAGGGTAGGGATTCGACCGTACAGCCAAAAATTTGCGCTAGGGCAGAAGCTTGTTGCAAGCCAAGATTTATGGGAATCAACGTGGACTTTTGGAAGTTAATCTTCAGACCAACAGAGTCAGCATAATCAACTAAGATGGATTTCATGCGGGCGACTTGATCGGGACAGGCTGGCATGACCAGTATCGTATCATCCGCATATTGGATGACCGGATAATCACCTCTTCGGCTGCACAGGAATGGTAACTCGATCAAGCCCTGAGCGAAAGCGTCATTGATTGCTGCTTGGAGGAGGTAAGCTGCCAGTACAAATATGAGGGGTGACAGGGAGTCCCCTTGCCTCACACCACACTTACATGGGAATTTCCTACCTGGGACCCCATTCAACAGCACCGAGGAAACACTAGAGGAGAAAATGGATTTCATCCAACCCAGCCATCTTTCATCAAACCCCATATGTTTCATGATCTGTAACATCGGCTCATGTTCAATCGTATCAAACGCTTTGGCAAAGTCCAACTTAAGCAAAATAATCTCACTCGAAGATGTTTGGCACTGATGAATGTATTCAAAAGACCATGCAAGGCAATCCTGTATGGTTCTACCTTTGAGGAACCCATACTGGTTTCTGTGAATGATTTTAAGGATTACTTTCTGTAGGCGATTGGCCAGGATCTTCGTGATGATTTTTAAGCAGCAGTTGAGCAGAGTGATCGGTCTGTAATCGTTGGCAGTCTCCGGGGAGGAGGTTTTTGGGATTAGGGTGATGTATCCCTCACTAATGCTAGAAATATCAAGGTTGCCGTCATGGAAATTATGGCACATCTTATAAATGTCCCTCTTGATAATGTGCTAGCAAGATTTGAGGAAACAGCCATTAAAACCATAGGGTCCAGGGGCTCTGTCGGCTGGCATTTCCTTTACAACAGCATCAATCTCGTCAGTGGAAAAGGGCAGCGATAACACCTCCAGGCCCTCAACCTTTTTGATGATCCGTTGTAGGTCAAATCGCATGTGTGTTGGTTTAGAAAAACCCAGACGATCTTTATACGTGTTGAACAACACACCTTCTTTCCCAACATGATCAGTGATCTCCACATCTCCTTCTCGCAGACTAGCAATGGAGTTATGCCTAAACCTCTCCATTGCCAAAGATTGAAAGAGTTTGGTGTTTTCATCAGCAAACCTAAAGTATCTGATTGTGCATCTCTTTCTCCAGTATTCATTTTTATTTTTCAGGAGACGGTTTAGATGATCTTTCAGGATTCGCCTGAAATTCACTTCCTGCACGAACAAATTTCTCTTGTCCTCCAGGGCATCCAGGTTGGTTGGGGCGTCATTGCTATTCTGGATCATAACTTTCAGATTAGAGACGCCTCTGCTCCAATGCTTGAGGTCATACCTAAGTGACTTAAGTTTTTTGCACACCATCGCCGCTGAGTTTGGGGCGTAACAAGGTTTTTCCCATGATCGTGCAACAACTTCAGAGAATCCAGTGCAGTTAACCCAGAAGTTTTCAAAACGGAACAACTTTCACTTTGGGATTTTGGATTCAATTGAGAGTACACACGGGATATGATCAGACACCGGTTTCCCCAATGGTAGAACCATTGTGTTTGGGAAAGAGGTGGTCCAATTCGAAGAAGAAAAGAACCAATCAAGTTGTTCCAAAAGTGGATCATCTTGCATATTACTCCAAGTGAAAGGCCTTCCTTTGACCGGAATTTCCATCAATGATTGCGTTCGAATTATCTCATTGAAAAGCAACATATCATCAGCGTCCCCCCTGGTTTGTTTCTATTATCCGTGGAACGTATGAAATTAAAATCTCCCAATATTAGCCAATTTTTAGTATCTGGAATATGAAGATCAAACAGCCAGGAAGTAAAATCTAATCGTCTCTGACCAGTACATGGTCCATAGACATTCACCAAATTCCAGCAATCATTCGACTGTGTGGACACAAAAGAAACCCCCACCACAAACGATTCCACATGCCATGGTGTGCCCACAAAAACTGAACTATTCCAGACAGTGAGAATACCACCCGAGGCCCCAATCGAAGGTGCAAACACAAATTTATCAAATCGCTTGGGGCAGAAAGATTTAATAAACGCTAAATCAAAAGATTCCCGTTTAGTTTCTTGGATACATAGCACCGAACAGCCACTAATTTCCTAATGGCCAAAAGTTTACTATCAGAGTTAATCCCTCTGATATTCCATGACAGAACATTCCAAGATTTATTCATGAGCATAAAGAAGATCAGACAGGCTCATCAGAGGCAGTCTGCTGGGCAGCTAGCAGCTTATCTTCAGAAAGATCTTCGGGTGCAATTCCACATCGAATGCCCACCTGCTGTAGATCCTGAATGGAAGTAGGGTGCGGGCACTCTTCGGTTGAAGCCTGGACAGGGGCCGCGGCCATGGAGATTGCTTGGACAGATGGAGCAACTCTGGCCTTCACCCTAGATCGGGTCTGCTTGACATCAGTGATCTGGTGGACCTTGAAGCCGTCATACTTGTTCGAACGAGTGCTCCTCCGGACTGCAGTGGTATCAAGTGGAACTTTGCCATGACGGGGTGCAGCTTCATTGAACAGCAAAGAAGACACAATTAGATGAAGTGCATTATCAGGAGGTGGGGAAGTGGAATCCGCCTGCTGGGTATAGGCGTCAGTTTCCAGCACCGAAACCCCATCCTGGGACTCCCGCACCTGAAACTGAATAGAATCTTTCAGAAAGACACCATCTGAAACCACAGTGTTACCATCGGCCATGTACGAAGAAGCAATGCAAATTCCCAACTGAAACGGAGAACTGAAAATCCTGAAGAAGTAGTCAGGTTCCGGCTGTAGGTTGAGCATCCAAGCCACACTGATTGCCTCCAGTTGTCTCTGAATAAACTTGAAGGGGTTTACAGGAAAGCATGTGTTCTGGGCCAGCGCCTCGGTGAGGGCACGAGTATAGATGCGTTTCAGCATAGAACCCAACTACAGTAGTAGTTGACAGTCCATGACAATAGCAACGTTGATGGACTCTCCCCCAGCTCTGACAAAAGCAGTCCTGGCAGCAAGATTTCCAACAATGAAACTGTCGGCCAAGTTTTCAACAGCAGCAATTTCATCTTCAGAGGACCAAACATCAGACAAGTTATCAATGACATTGTGTTCAGGGTCCACTCCTTCCATGAGTGAGGGGCCATCATACTGAAAAAAGGACCTGAAACTAAAACCTGTGTACGGTGGAGGAATCACAGGCCAAGCTCTCCAACCATTCTCCTGAAGCTGTTCTTGGGCAGGAGGTGCATTCCAAGCAGCATCATTCTGAGCTTGCTGAGCTTCCATCTCATCCAGGTGAGCCTGTTGCATGACAGTATAATACGGAAGCTCATACGGGTGTGGCGAGGCATTGAGCAAGGGTGGTGGTTCCTCCGTGCCCATCAGTCCTGGAATAGTATTGCGACCATTGAGCACATACACAGGAACAGACCAAGAGCGACCCAAACCCGGCAATAAACCAACTCTGGTAACTAAAAGACTGTGTGGGACTTCGGCCACATCCTTGATATGGCATTTGACAAGAACCCGCGCCTTGTTTTGCCCGGGGTGAGGCCAAACCAGAAGTTTACCAAAGTTAGATACTGCTTTGTGCACATAATGCTCAGTCTGATAATCCATAGGAAAAGCAAGTAACATAAACCAGACCTCATACTCGAATGCAGGCATACGCATATTCAGACCCTCATCATGGGGAACCAGATTGAAAGTAGAGTCCTCAGACAAAGCATGAGGAGCCTCTCTAATCGCTGCATCTCTGCTCTCCATATCAGAAAAAACCACACAACCAATTCCTAGCGGATACACGAAATCATCAAGCAACTCATAATCTAGGTCGACTGTGATAATGCGGCAGACCTCAGCAAGCCAAAACTCCTTCTGATGATCAGGAACAGGCGGGTCGATGGTGATGATGGCGTACCTATCATGGTTGAGCGGTGGCTCATCCACCACCATGACATGTCGCTGGACGCGATGAGCAGGCCCGCGGTCAAACGTCGATCCATCCGGAGCAAAGGCGAAGGGACGAACCGAAAAGTTCGCCATAGCCGCCGATGAGGGAGGGCGGCAAATTGGAATATGGGCGGCCGGCGAAGAGGAGCAAGCTGTGGTTCTTGGCAGAGGCAGGGGTGACAGAGGTGGCAAACTCGAGGAGGACGGCTCCGCACCCGATTGGGGTGTTTGGCAGGTCGACTTGACTGCCCCTGGCGGAGGGAGTCGTAACGTCAAGCAATGAGATGATGCCACGTCCGACGGGTGCGGAATTTTTTGCTTCTGAATCCAAACCATATGTGCTCCTGAATCCCTATAAGCACGGGTCGTACGAGTTACCATAGGATTACAAACCGTAGAAGATCTCTTTCCACTATTGGGTAGGATTTCACTAGATACGGTAGCGTGGGGTGGGGTCGGGGCCCAACAAAGCTTGGGTAACTTATGACAAACATTGGGCTTTCGGGCCCAATGGCCAATAACTTGACACCGCGGGCATCTCAAGAGCCCAGGGCAGCTAGCAGACCGGTGCCCCGAGACTGAACAGACCAAACATGTATGGGGTGGCAATGGCCGGCCCGATATGAATGGCTCATACGTGCAGCATCTGATGATACGATAACAGCCCTCGATCGATTGAAAGATGCCAAACATGAACACGTATCAGTCATATCACCACATCGCTGACAGAAAGTACCTGTGCAAACTGATTCCGGATGGCCAAATCGATCACAAATGGAACAATGTTGAAGCCGAGCATAGATATAATCCTTAGATGGCACTGATCCAATATCCAACATGTGCATAACACAATCATTATCATAACCCGCTTGTCAACCATCAAGAATATGATGCAATTTATCATCTGGAATGGAATCCCATAAAAGTTGCTTAAACCGATGACCCTGATAAGATGGCAGCTTATCTGATGACCCAGATCTAATTGGCAATTTAATGGCCCCAATCCAAAAAATATTATGATTATCCCGAGAAAACGGAACCGAAAACCTGCCAAAAGAAATCTCCGATGGGGTATCCTCGCCGGAATGTCTCACCGTCGGCCTGGATGTCAACCCAAATTTTTCAAGGACGGAGATAGAAGCCGAATCAAGATCCACATTTGATTTGGAAGATAGCCATTTGGATTTGATAGCCGGGCCTGGTGATGAGGCCAAATCATTGATCTCAGTGTCAGCATGCCAATCATGAGGTCTATGATGAGATTTGGCTCCACGATGAAGATGAAAATGACATACGAAGTCCGGCCAAATGCAATCTCTTAAGCCATAGATGAAATGACCAACACGACTAGATGCCACCGAAAATCGAAAACGACGATCACCCAAACAGAGCACCCTAAAACCATCACTGATTCCACCAATACAAGATTGGAGGGCCAAACCAACAGATTCCACCGAGAGAGGAAAAGAGGCCGAAGAGAAGGAAACTTCAAGGAAGAACTCCTTGGAGTTGGGGTTGGGGACGAAGTGGACCATAGATCCAAAACGTGAACGCACCTGGCCCTCGACCTTAAGGCCGGGGGACAAGTCCCAATGGAGGAGGCCGTCCATTGGGGTCGCCGGGGATGGAGATTAGGGCAGAGGGCCAAAATCGCCATGGGAGTCACCTTGGGAGGGTGGGAGGGTGGGAGGTGCCATCTCGAGTACCATACAAAGTTTATTTAGCAGTCTTAATGTTGGAGAACAATTGTCGTTTCACGCCCCTGAAGAAGAAATTAGGGCGGCTCAAATGCCACTGCAATGACATGGGGACACTCATGGCGGCTCTGGTTAAGTATGCTGACTCGGATGGTACCAAGGACCCCGAGTCTGATGATGAAAAGCCGGGAAAGGAAAAAAAGAGTAGCAACACCAGAGGGCAACAACATAACCGGCGAGTCAGGGAGGCAACGGTAAGCGCAAAGCTGATAACAATTTGGACTTTGTGGCTAATACCAATGCGCAGAATAATGGTCAGCGTCGAAAGGGTAAGCCGCCCCCATGGCTTGGGGGATCAGGCTTCAATCTTGAGCATATGCTGAATCAGCCCTGCCCGAGGTATGGTACACGTGAAAGGCCGTCCACTCCCTTTGGAAGGATTGCTTCATCATGAAGGAGTACAAAAATTCCAATCTTTTTCAAAACAATCATGGGCCAGGTGGCGGCTCAGGATCCGGCTCTAAGGGCCCGGGTTATGGTGGTGGTGGTTCTAACTCTGGATTCCAAGGTAATCAAGGCAATCATGGCAATTAGGGCGGTTTCCATCAACAGTCTGGTCAGGGCAACCACCAGCAGCATCAGTCTAGTTATCAGAATAACCCGAAGCAGATGAATAGTGGACAGTACCACGTCTTCACGACGAGTTTATGCAAGCGGGACCAGAAGCTCCATAAAAGGGCTGTCAATGCCGTTGAGCCGGCAACTCCTCGTTTCTTGTGATGGTCTGAGCAACCCATTGTATGGAGTCGGGAGGATCACCCTCCCCGGGTTGACAATCCAGGTCATCTGGCTTTGGTTGTGGAACCTCAGGTTGGAGGGTACAAGTTCACTAAAGTACTCATGGATGGAGGTAGCAGCATCAATATCCTTTATTATGATACTTTCCGTCGTATGGGGTTGACTGATATAAATCTTAAGCCGTCCAATACTTTTTTCCATGGAGTGGTACCTGGTAAGTCGGCATATCCGGTAGGCAAGATTGCTTTGGAGGTCGCCTTCGGGGATGAATATGATTCCTGGGCTGAGACATTAACCTTTGAGGTGGTCAAGATTCAAAGCCCATATCATGCTCTGTTTGGACGGCCGGCTTATGCCAAGTTCATGGCACGTCCTTGTTATGTTTATCTACAACTCAAGATGCTGGGTTACAAGGGTACTATCACAGTGCATGGAAGCCGGAAAATAGCTTTGGAATGCGAAGAAGGGGACGCGGCTTATGCTGAGTCCGTGTGTGCCACAGAGGAATTGAAGTTCTATAAGGACAATGTTGACCCGGCTTACATGACGTCTCTGAAAAAGCCAACTACGGAGCATGACCCGGCCTTGAAGTTTAAATCGGTAGATGACACCAAGCTAGTTGACTTCGTTCCTGGTGATTCGTCTAAGTAGTTCAGCATCAGTGCTAATCTGGATCCGAAATAGGAAAGCGCGCTCATCGAGTTCATCCGTGAGAACCGGGACATTTTTGCATGGAAGCCTTCTGACATGCCAGGTGTACTGAGGGAACTCGTTGAGCACAGTCTTAATATTGATCCGAAGTTTAAGCTGGTGAAGCAGTTTCTCCGACGTTTTAATGAAGAGAGGGGAAAGGCCATTGGTGAAGAAGTGGCCCGGCTCCTAGAGGCTGGGTTCATTGTTGAAGTTTTTCATCCTGAGTGGTTGGCTAACCCGGTGCTGGTACTTAAGAAGAATGGCACTTGGCGTATGTGTGTGGATTACATAGATTTAAACAAAGCTTGTCCGGCTGATCCTTTTGCTCTCCCTCGTATTGACCAAATTATTGATGCTACAACGGGTTGTGAGCGTTTTAGTTTTTTGCATGCTTATTCTGGTTATCATCAGATCAAGATGGCAGTTAAGGACTAGGAGAAGAAAGCGCTTAGCACTCCCTTTGGAGCCTTCTATTATGTGTCTATGCCTTTTGGGCTCAAGAGTGCCCAAGCGACTTACTAGCGATGTATGCAGAATTGCCTTCATAATCAGATTGGGCGCAATGTTCATGCTTATGTGGATGATATTTTGGTGAAATCGAGAAAGAAGGAAACATTGATAGACGATTTAAAGGAGGCCTTTGATAATCTCCGGGTTTATAAGATGATGCTTAACCCGGCCAAATGTGTTTTTTGTGTGCCGGCAGGCAAGCTCTTGGGTTTTCTGGTTTCTAACAGAGGCATTGAAGCTAATCCGGAGAAGATCAAAGCCATTACTTCTTTGGCTAAGCCGACATGTATCAATGATGTTCAGCGTCTGGCGGGTCGTATTGCGGCCCTAAGCCGGTTCAGAAGCCGGTTGGGAGAGAAGGCTATCCCTCTATATCAGATGATGAAAAAGACAGATAATTTTGTCTGGAGTGACGCCGCTAATGCAGCATTTGAGGACTTGAAGAAGCAGCTGGCTGAGCCGCCCGTTCTTACTGCTCCTATTGATAAGGAGCCGTTGTTGTTGTATGTGGCTGCTAATGCCCAGGCTATCAGCGTAGCTATTGTGGTGGAACGGAAGGAGGCAGGCAAGGAATATCCGGTTCAAAGGCCGGTTTACTACATCAGTGAGGTACTTATTGAATCCAAGCAGAGGTATCCGCACTGGCAGAAGCTTGTATATGGAGTGTTCATGGCCATCCGGAAGCTTAAGCAATATTTTTTGGGTCATCGCATCACCGTGGTTACTTCTGCTCCTTTAGGGGATATTATTCAAAATAGGGAAGCCACAGGTCGGATAGCCAAGTGGGCTATTGAGCTTGGACCTCACGGTCTGAAGTATATGCCTCGCACAGCCATCAAATCTCAAGCATTGGTGGATTTCATCAATGACTAGACAGAGCTGCAGATGCCTGAAGAAAAGCCAGATAACATGTATTGGACTATTCACTTTGACGGGTCCAGGCAATTGGAGGGCTCGGGGGCTGGAGTCATGCTAGCTTCCCCTCGAGGTAATAAATTTTGTTATGTTCTCTGATTGATGTTCCCTTGCACTAACAATGCAGCTGAATATGAGGCCTTGCTCCATGGTCTTCGGATGGCTAAGGAGATGAACTTAAGCCGGGTGAGGTGCTTTGGCGACTCAGACTTGGTAGCTCAACAAGTTTCTGGTACTTGGGATTCTAAGGATCCACTCATGGCGGCTTATCATCGAGAGGTTGATGCTATTGCGGGTCACTTCAAGGGTTATCAAGTCAAGCATATTGATCGAAGGAAGAACGAGGAGGCTGATGCTTTAAGCCGGCTAGGCTCTCAGCGTAAGCCGGTGCCACCTAATACTTTCTTAGATATTTTGTATAACCCCTCACTCAAGTTGCCTACAGAGGAAGATCTTGCTATTCCTAACCCAGAAGCACAGTTGGTGGTAGCTCTTCATGTAATTCTTGATTGGATAGTTCCATATTTGGCATATATGACCTGATGCGAGTTACCTGAGGATGAAACCTTGGCCAGGCAGATAACTCGGCGGTCCAAATCAATGACCATTGTCAATGGAGAGCTACATCATTGTAGTGTCACATGGGCATTTCAACGTTGTGTTTCACCTGAAGAAGGCCATGAAATTCTGCAAGAGATTCATGAAGGAGATTGTGGTCATCATGCCGGCTCTAAATCTCTTGTTGCTAAGGCTTTTCGTCATGGCTTTATTGGCTGACAGCTCATGCTGATGCTGAAGACCTGGTCCGTAAGTGTGATGGATGTCAGAAATTTTCACGACGAGCCCATGTTCCGGCTCAAGAATTGAGGATGATTCCAATTACTTGGGCGTTTGCAGTCTGGGGGCTTGATATGGTTGGACCTTTCAAAAGATCCAAGGATAAAAAACAAACCTCCTGGTGGCAGTTGACAAGTTTACAAAGTGGGTTGAGGCAGAGCCGGTCAGTAAATGTGATGTAGCAACGGCGGTTCAATTCATTAAAAAGGTGATTTTCCGTTTTGGCTTTCCCCACAGTATCATAACTGATCATGGCACTAATCTCTCCAAGGGAGCCATGTAAGAGTTTTGTCAACGTGAGCATATTCGACTTGATGTGTCATTGGTGGCTCACCCCCAGTCCAATGGTCAAGCTGAGAGAGCCAATCAAGAAATTTTGAAAGGCATCAAGCCCCGGCTTATGGTTCCTTTGCAGAGGACACCGGGTTGTTGGGTGGAAGAGTTACCCTCAGTCATATGGAGTATATATACTACCCCCAACAGGTCTACAGGTTACACGCCCTTCTTCATGGTTTATGGAGCAGAAGCAGTTCTTCCCAGTGACATCCGTCACGACTCGCCTCGCGTGGCGGCTTATGTTGAAGCTGATAATGAAAAAGCACGTCAGGATGCACTTGACCTGTTGGATGAGGAGGGTGACCTTGTGATGGCTTGTTCGGCGATTTACCAGCAAGATCTGCGCCGCTATCACAGCCGCCGGGTTAAGACCAGAACTTTTCAGGAAGGTGATTTGGTGCTCCGGGAGTATTTATTCCTAAACAGAGAAGCTAATATCTATGGATCCTCATCCGCTTGCCAATCTTTTTAAGAGATCCAATTATGATGAACCAATTCCTAGTGATTTGGATGCACTAGATTATCTTTATAAGGTTTTGCTTGAAATCCTTGAATCTGAAAATTGTGATGAAGTGCTTTATGAAGTGATTCACAATAGATCTTTGAATAAAAAGCATGATTGCAATGATTTTATTATAAATTCTATTGATGTAAATTATGCTAATAATATGCAAAACCCTAAGCTTGGGGATGCTAGTTTTGCTATGTCCACTACCTGTTACAATAATCATGATTGGGGAGATTCTTCTTATGATCTTGAAAATTTATTTAAGCCCCATGATGAATATAAGATTGATAATAGTGTTGTGATAATATTGAAAGCGGGTTTGGAAGAGTGTCAACTTTAGATCCCACATATTTGGATAATATTCAATCTTATGAAATTTTTGATAAAAGTGGGCTTGGAGAAATCATGACTTTAGTTAATGATAATCCCACTATTTTGGAAGAGTGTCAACTTCGCATGCATGTGGATCGTGTTGAGAATATGTTATGTGATACCTATATTGTTGAATTTTCTTATGATCCTACATGTAATTATTATGAGAGAGGAAAATACGGTTATAGAAATTTTCATGTTACTCAATTACCTCTCGTTATGTTGAGATTGCTATTGTTCCTTTCCGCTTCCTTGCATATGCTAGTTTTTGCTTGCTAAGATAATTTGTTTTTCTATAAGATGCCTATGCATAGGAAGTATGTTAGACTTAGATGTGTTTGTCACGTGTTTTATGATGCTCTCTTTGTGCTTCAATTCTTGTCTTTCATGTGAGCATCATTAAAATTATCAATGCCTAGCTAAAAGGCTTTAAAGAAAAGCGCTTGTTGGGAGACAACCCAATATTTTTCCTTGCTGTTATTCAATAAATATTTGATCTAGCCTCTGGTTAGATGTGTTTTTTATGTTTTAATTAGTGTTTGTGCCAAGTTAAACCTATAGGATCTTCTTGGATGATAGTTATTTGATCTTGCAGAAAATTCCAGAAACTTTCTGTTCACGAAAACAATTGTTAAAAAACACCAGAACGTGATAAAATATTGATTCCAATTGCTGCTGATCAATTAACAAATTGTCTAGGTCTTCCTATTTTTGCTTTTTTTGGAGTTCCAGAAGTTTGCGTTAGTTACAGATTACTACAGACTGTTTTGTTTTTTGACAGATTCTGTTTTTCTTGTGTTGTTTGCTTATTTTGATGATTCTATGGCTAGTAAAAGAGTTTATAAACCATAGAGAAGTTGGAATACAGTAGTTTTAACACCAATATAAATAAAGAATGAGTTCATTACAGTACCTTGAAGTGGTCTTTTGTTTTCTTTCTCTAACGGAGCTCACGAGATTTTCTGTTAAGTTTTGTGTTGTGAAGTTTTCAAGTTTTGGGTGAAAGATTTGATGGATTATGGAACAAGGAGTGGCAAGAGCCTAAGCTTGGGGATGCCCATGGCACTCCCAAGATAATCTAAGGACACCAAAAATCCAAAGCTTGGGGATGCCCCGGAAGGCATCCCCTCTTTCGTCTACTTCCATCGGTAACTTTACTTGGAGCTATATTTTTATTCACCACATGATATGTGTTTTGCTTGGAGCGTCTTGTACGATTTGAGTCTTTGCTTTTTAGTTTACCACAATCATCCTTGCTGTACACACCTTTTGAGAGAGACACACATGATTCAGAAATTATTAGAATACTCTATGTGCTTCACTTATATCTTTTGAGTTATATAGTTTTTTCTCTAGTACTTCACTTATATCTTTTAGAGCACGGTGGTGGATTTGTTTTATAGAAACTATTGATATCTCATGCTTCACTTATATTATTTTGAGAGTCTTAAATAGCATGGTAATTTGCTTAAATAATCCTAATATGCTAGGTATTCAAGAATAGTAAAAACTTTCTTATGAGTGTGTTGAATACGAAGAGAAGTTTGATGCTTGATGATTGTTTTGAGACATGGAGGTAGTGATGTTAAAGTTGTGCTAGTTGAGTAGTTGTCAATTTGAGAAATACTTGTGTTGAAGTTTGCATGTCCCGTAGCATGCACGTATGGTAAACGTTATGTAACAAATTTGAAACATGAGGTGTTCTTTGATTGTCCTCCTTATGAGTGGCGGTCGGGGACGAGCGATGGTCTTTTCCTACCAATCTATCCCCCTAGGAGCATGCGCTTAGTGCTTGGTTTTTGATGACTTGTAGATTTTTGCAATAATTATGTGAGTTATTTATGACTAATGTAGAGTCCATGGATTATACGCACTCTCACCTTTCCATCATTGCTAGCCTCTTCGGTACCATGCATTGCCCTTTCTCACATTGAGAGTTGGTACAAACTTCGCCGGTGCATCCAAACCTCGTGATATGATACGCTCTTTCACACATAAACCTCCTTATATCTTCCTCAAAACAGCCACCATACCTACCTATTATGGCATTTCCATAGCCATTCCGAGATATATTGCCATGCAACTTTCCACCATTCCGTTTATCATGACACGTTCATCATTGTCATATTGCTTTGCATGATCATGTAGTTGACATAATATTTGTGGCAAAGTCACCATTCATAATTCTTTCATACATGTCACTCTTGGTTCATTGCATATCCCGGTACACCGCCGGAGCCATTCATATAGAGTCATACTTTGTTCTAGTATCGAGTTGTAATCATTGAGTTGTAAATAAATAGAAGTGTGATGATCATCATTTTCTAGAGCATTGTCCCAACTAAGGAATAAAAAAAAGAGGAAGGCCATAAAAAAGATAAGGCCCAAAAAATGAGATAAAAAGAGAGAAGGGACAATGTTACTATCCTTTTACCACACTTGTGCTTCAAAGTAGCACCATAATCTTCATGATAGAGAGTCTCTTGTTTTGTCACTTTCATATACTAGTGGGAATTTTTCATATAGAACTTGGCTTGTATATTCCAACAATGGGCCTCCTCAAGTGCCCTAGGTCTTCATGAGCAAGCAAGTTGGATGCACACCCACTTAGTTTCTTTTGTTGAGCTTTCATATATTTATAGCTCTAGTGCATCTGTTGCATGGCAATCCCTACTCCTTGCATTAACATCAATTGATGGGCATCTCCATAGCTCATTGATTGGCCTCATTAATGTGAGACTTTCTCCTTTTTTGTCTTCTCCACATAACCCCCACCATCATATTCTATTCCACCCATAGTGCTATGTCCATGGCTCGCGCTCATGTATTGCGTGAAGGTTGAAAAAGTTTGAGATTACTAAAGTATGAAATTGCTTGGCTTGTCATCGGGGTTGTGCATGATGAGAGCATTCTTGTGTGACGAAGATGGAGCATGACTAAACTATATGATTTTGTAGGGATGAACTTTCTTTGGCCATGTTATTTTGAGAGGACATAATTTCTTAGTTAGTATGCTTGAAGTATTATTATTTTTATGTCAATATGAACTTTTATCTTGAATCTTTCAGATCTGAATATTCATACCACAATTAAGAAGAATTACATTGAAATTATGCCAAATAGCACTCCGCATCAAAAATTCTGTTTTTATCATTTACCTACTCGAGGACGAGCAGGAATTAAGCTTGGGGATGCTTCATACGTCTCCAACGTATCTATAATTTTTGATTGCTCCATGCTATATTATCTTCTGTTTTGGACATTATTGGGATGTATTATTCACTTTTATATTATTTTTGGGACTAACCTACTAACCGGAGGCCCAGCCCAGAATTGTTGTTTTTTGCCTATTTCAGAGTTTCGCTGAAAAAGAATATCAAACGGAGTCCAAACAGAATGAAACCTTCGGGAACGTGATTTTCCGAACGAACATGATCCACAGGACTTGGACCCTACGTCAAGAAAGCCATCAGGAAGCCACGAGGTAGGGGGGCGCGCCTACCCCCTGGGCGCGCCCTCCACCCTCGTGGGCCCCACGTTGCTCCACCGACGTATTCCTTCCTCCTATATATACCTACGTACCCCCAAACGATCAGATATGGAGCCAAAAACCTAATTCCACCGCCGCAACCTTCTGTACCCACGAGATCCCATCTTTGGGCCTGTTCCGGAGCTCCGCCGGAGGGGGCATCCATCATGGAGGGCTTCTACATCAACACCATAGCCTCTACGATGAAGTGTGAGTAGTTTACCTCAGACCTTCGGGTCCATAGTTATTAGCTAGATGGCTTCCTCTCTCTTTTTGGATCTCAATACAATGTTCTCCCCCTCTCTCGTGGAGATCTATTCGATGTAATCTTCTTTTGCGGTGTGTTTGTTGAGACCGATGAATTGTGGGTTTATGATCAAGTTTATCTATGAACAATATTTGAATCTTCTGAATTCTTTTATGTATGATTGGTTATCTTTGCAAGTCTCTTTGAATTATCAGTTTGGTTTGGCCTACTAGATTGATCATTCTTGCAATGGGAGAAGTGCTTAGCTTTGCGTTCAATCTTGTGGTGTCCTTTCCCAGTGACAGTAGGGGCAGCAAGGCACATAGTGTATTGTTGCCATCGAGGATAACAAGATGGGGTTTTTATCATATTGCATGAATTTATCCCTCTACATCATGTCATCTTGCTTAAGGCGTTACTCTGTTCTTATGAACTTAATACTCTAGATGCATGCTGGATAGCGGTCGATGTGTGGAGTAATAGTAGTAGATGCAGGCAAGAGTCGGTCTACTTGTCTCAGACGTGATGCCTATATACATGATCATACCTAGATATTCTCATAACTGTGCTCAATTCTGTCAATTGCTCAACAGTAATTTGTTCACCCACCGTAAAATACTTATGCTCTTGAGAGAAGCCACTAGTGAAACCTATGGCCCCCGGGTCTATCTTCATCATATTAATCTTCCAACACTTAGTTATTTCCGTTGCTTTTTACTTTGCTTTTATTTTGCTTTGCATCTTTATCATAAAAATACCAAAAATATTATCCTATTAGATCTCACCCTCGTAAGTGACCGTGTAGGGATTGACAACCCCTTATCGCGTTGGTTGCGAGGATTTATTTGTTTGTGTAGGTGCGAGGGACTCGCGCGTAGCCTCCTACTGGATTGATACCTTGGTTCTCAAAAACTGAGGGAAATACTTACGCTACTTTGATGCATCACCCTTTCCTCTTCAAGGGAAAACCAACGCAGTGCTCAAGAGGTAGCACAGGCCCGGTGTAGTGATGCGGCTGCCGAGAAGGCATCGGCTGATCTAAGAGCCGAACAGGCAGCTCGGCGCTGAAGTGAGGAGAAAATATCCGTACTGGCGCTTGAATTGAAGAATACTGCCAGCCGCTGTGAATTCCTTGAGAAGGAGAATAAAGCCAAAATGGCTGAACTTGATAAGGCCGTACGAGAGGCGAGTGAAGCTCGGTCTGAATCTAGGGCAGCTCGTCAAGAGATTCGGCTGGCTAAGGAGATAGCGGCCGGTAAGCCCTTTTTGCTTCAGACTAAGTTTGGCGATCCGGACTATGCTCAGCTAAACCAGGTCTGGAGTTCTCTGACCGAATTTTTAGACTTGCCGAAGAGTTCTTCCGATGCGGTGCAATTTTACCAAGCACAAGAGGGGTATGCAACGGAGAAGCTTTTCTGGTCACAATTTGGCGCATCAAAGCGCCCTCTGTTGCTAAATGAACAGATGTCCCAGTGGGCCGAGCTTCATAGGATATCTGGCGATGCCATGAAGAACGTCATAATCCGGTTGTGGCCAAGGGAGCCTGTTCCCAAGAGCTATTTTGGCCTGGTGCGGCGTCTTGTTGATGCGGTGCCGCGTATCGATGCTGTGAAGCGGTCGGCATGCATTGAGGGTGCACGGATGGCCTTTGCTCGAGTCAAGACATGCTGGGGGAAGATGATGGTCGTCGATGTTGCGACGAAGAGTCCGCCCAAGGGCTAGGACCGTAATGAGCCGGAGCATTATTTTGAAGACGTTCTGGAAGCCGCTCGCCTGATAGAGGGTGAATGCTCGAAGAACATAATGTTCGAGTGAGGTGTATTAGAATTGTAAAAGACAATTTTATATTTTTGCTCCAAAGCTTGAATTCCTCCTGTGCGGCCGTTTTTAATATAATCTGAAAGTTTTCCAGACGTCGGCTTCAGCCCCCTCGTAGGAAGTATGGGGGTGTTCGGAAAAACATTTAATCACTCTTTATCCAACGTCTTGGTCCGTAAAGGAGGTGATAATGCAGCGAACCAGGCAATCGCACTATAAGGCGTTAACACTTTCACTTAGCCATAGGAGTTTTATGGTGGGGCTACGACTTAGCCCCTGGTATGTATACGGCGCATAGTGCCTTACATATGTTGATCTAAAAAAGATCCCTCGTGTGACACGGAGAATCACTAAAGATTCGAATAGGTCGTCAAGTGGTTGACCAGCTCTCGCCGCATCATGATAGTCAGTTTTCGGCTTTCTCTACTGAGGTGCTCATCCGGTCTAGGCCAGGGCACAATCGCAGTAGTACTCCCTTTACTACCCTAGCCGATAGAGCGGAACGTAGGGTAGCAAGCACAGGAGCTGGGCAACCCAACTATTGACGAAAGACAATGATTCGGAGCTGATGCATATAAGGCCAAACTTGCAACGCCGAAGTACGCTATAGAGCTGTTCGGACTTTTACTGGCGGCTCATTTGTTCCCATACCGGGCCCCTGGCAAGTTATGCCGAGGCACGTCTTGTAAGGCAGCCGTTACGGCCAGACTCATTGTAGAAAGAGCATGAAAGATTAGTTCGGATAAAGTTTACTGGGAGCGGAGCAATATGCCAAAGATAAATATATATGAAGAGTAAAAACCACAACCCAGCTATTTCACATGCTCGGGGTTGGGAACAGAGGAGAAGGGCATGGTACATGCTCAAAAGAAAGAGTGCGGTCTACAAAAGCTTATTTTGGACCTCCTGTCGCACGTCTGTGCCGCCCGTCCTCGGGGAGGGGAATCCTTAACGGGAGTGGCCCCTTAGGTGAGTGTGCGGATCCGAAGTTCGATAGAGTTTGATGTATATGTTGTCCTGATGGTCACCTGTTTTTTAAGAAATGATACAAAAAAATAAGAAAAACAGATAAAAACGTTACGGGGATTCTTGCAAGGTTGTCCATATTATGCTTCCGCCGATGCCCATGGTATCTTGAGTGCGTAGTGATGTACGCGTGGTGTAAACTTTGCCAGTACAGTAGGTGGGTGGCGGAAGCCGAACTACTATTTTCGTTCTGGGAGTGGTCGAACTTAAGAGGGAAAGTGTTTCTGGCCGCTGGTGTTCGGCTGGCAAGCCGATCCGTCGTCTCTATCGCCCGGTGGCCTCGTCCCCTTATGATCGGTGTTGAGCTTGCCTGCCTCCTTAAGGACCCAACAGTTTATGTTGGTATGATTAGCTGGCCTATCAGGGTGACCGTGAATCTGACAAGGTCGGTCAAATATCCTGTCAAGGGTGGACGGTCCATCCTAGTTTGCCTTTAGCGGCTTCTTCCGTTGACCGGGCTTTGGATTGTGAAATCCGGCGTTCACCGCTGTGTCACATATATTACTGCGACTGTTGTGTTCGGTTCGTCGTGGCTTGCCGTTGCCGTCTCGAATTTCGGAAGTGCCCGGGTCGCTGGCGTTGTTGCTTTTACGAGCGAGTCAGTTGTCTTCTCCCGCACAAAAGCGAGTCATTAGAGCGGTAAGGGCTGTCATGGATTTGGGTCCTTCCTGGCCGAGGTGACGCGCTAGCCATTCATCCCGGACGCCATGTTTGAAGGCTGCGAGGGCTTCTGCGTCCGGATAGTCGACAATTTGGTTCTTTTTACTAAGAACCTAGTCCAGAGCTCCCTGGCTGACTCGCCGGGCTTCTGGACAATATGACTTAAGTCATCGGCATCTAGTGGCCGGACATATGTTCCTTGGAAGTTGTCTCAAAAGGCGTCTTCCAAATCTTCCCAGCTACCAATAGAATTTTCTGGAAAACTGTTTAGCCAGTAGCGAGCGGGCCCTTTAAGCTTGAGAGGTATGTATTCAATGGCATGAAGGTCGTCTCCGCTAGCCATGTGAATATGGAGGAGGTAATCCTCAATCCATACCGCGGGATCTGTTGTTCCATCGTATGATTCAATGTTAATGGGTTTAAACCCGTCTGGGAATTCATGTTTGTCCCGTTCTACCCTCCAGGTCTTGTTGGGTGTCGCTGAGGGAGTCCTGGATTAGGGGGTCCTCGGACAGCCGGACTATGTGCTTTGGCCGGACTGTTGGACTATGAAGATACAAGATTGAAGACTTCGTCCCGTGTCCGGACGGGACTCTCCTTTGCGTGGAAAGCAAGCTTGGCAATACAGATATGTGGATCTCCTCCCTTGTAACCGACTCTGTGTAACCCTAGCCCCCCCGGTGTCTATATAAACCGGAGGGTTTAGTCCGTAGGACAACAACAATCATAACCATAGGCTAGCTTCTAGGGTTTAGCCTCTACGATCTCGTGGTAGATCAACTCTTGTAATACACATATCATCAAGATCAATCAAGCAGGAAGTAGGGTATTACCTCCATCGAGAGGGCCCGAACCTGGGTAAACATCGTGTCCCCCGCCTCCTGTTACCATCCACCTTAGACGCACAGTTCAGGACCCCCTACCCGAGATCCGCCGGTTTTGACACCGACATTGGTGCTTTCATTGAGAGTTCCACTGTGCCGTCACGATAAGGCTTGATGGCTCGCCTTGTCGTCAAGGACATCATTACCTCTAGGGGGAGCCCTGGCTGCAGGCCAAACTCTCCGACTAGGCGGTTTCGTCATGACCGCCCGTTCGGCCGTCGCGCCGACGATGACTTCTCAGGTCATCAAAAACAGCCTCCACGTCAGCTCGGAATTCGCCGAGCAGATGGACCCAATGGAGCTCTCTTCTTTGAACGAGCTCTTGGATCGCATTGCCGCCCTGGGAGTCACTACGGACTATGATCGGATCGGGCTCAAACCTGACCAAAGGGAGATTAACTCTCCGCTGGTCACCCATCAGATAGCGGTGGTGGAGGAGCAATGTAGCGATTCTTCCTCTATTTTGAGGACGAACTATGTCTGGATTCCCGAGCTCTCCGAGCTGGATACCCGTCTACGGGAGGACATGGCCCAAGCTTCGAACTTAGAATCAGGCATGGGGCCAGAACTATTGGGCAACATCCCAGAGCCCGAACTTCCAAGATCGGAAGCTTCTCCGCCCCTGGGTTCCATATCGGGTCAGGGTTTGGACCTAAATCTACCCACCCACCTAGACATAAGTGATCTTTCCCACATTAGACAAGAGCCCCAAGAGACAGTACATCACTATTGGGCCAGATTCCTCCTTGTAATGAACAAGGTCAAGGACTGTCGCGAGGAAGATGCAATTTCATTCTTTTGCAAAAATTGCACGGACAAGGGAATCCTCAACGCCATAAGTCGCCGTGACATAGCACACTTCACTGACTTGGCGGCCATAGTACGGAAGTACTGTGTGATGGAAAGCGCCTGGAAAACCCATGCAAAATTCTGGGATCCCCCGGCTCTCACTAGAAACCTCGTCCGAATTAAAAGGGTGTACTCTCGTAAGTCACCCGATCCAATTACAAAGAAACCAAAGCCCACTACGGGGCGTGGAAGTATATTGGAGGGATGGCTCAATGGGGCCATGCGAAATTCACAGTACACCGGATTCCATACCAACACACAGCCTTAGAGCATGTTGGATACTCCGGCAGGTGGCCAAGAGCGGTGAGGATCTCCTCATCAACAATACCACAGAGCACCATCCCGTGGAAAATAACAATACAGTATTGACAGTCTTCGAGACCTTCGCCTCAAACAATAGGCGCAAGCGAGCACTCCGCAGCCTTGCCGAAGTCTGCCACGTCGCAGCAATAAATCCATGGAACGATACGGCTATAACCTTCAATGCCAGTGACGAGCCTCAATTCCGAACAGCCCGAGCACCAGCCACCTTGGTCCTTAGTCCAATTGTGGATGGCTTCCGGCTTACTAAAGTGCTCATGGACAGTGGCAGCGGATTAAACCTCATCTACGAGGAGACTCTTAACAAAATGGAAATAGACAAGAGCCGCATTGAGCAAAGCAGCACGACCTTCAGAGGAATCATCCCTAGTCGGGAGGCACGATGTGCAGGAAAAATCACACTAGATGTGGTATTCGGCACGCCGGAGAATTATAGGTCCGAAGAAATCACATTCCAAGTGGCCCCGTCCAGTAGCGGATACCACACCCTTTTAGGGCGGGAGGCATTCACGATCTTCCAAGCTATACCCCATTACGGGTACATGAAGCTCAAAATGCCCGGGCCCACGTGAATCATCACTCTAGCTAGTGATCCGGACATTGCACTCCGCGCCGAAAATAAAACCCCCGCACTAGCCCTCGAGGCGTTATCCGAAGCCCTTGCGGCCGAAGAACTAACTGCGCTGCGCTCCAAAGTGGACAGGGACGACGTGATACTCGACAAAAGACCCAAGTCCACCTCTTTTAAACCGGCGGACGAAATAGTCAAATTCCATGTCCACCCAACGGACCCTACAAAAACAGCATCCATCGGGGCACAGCTGGACCCCACAACAGACGCCGCATTGCGGGAGTTCTTGCGCGAAAATTGGGACATATTCGCGTGGCATCCTTCAGACATGCCAGGAATCCCACGCAAGTTGGCCGAGCACAACCTTAACATTCTAAAGGGGTTCAAGCCGGTCAAGCAGACTCTCCGGCATTTCTCTGAGCCTAAGCGACAAGCCATGGGAGAAGAGCTAGCCAAGTTACTTGAGGCCGGATTTATCAAAGAAATAAAACATCCGGACTGGCTAGCAAACCTGGTGATGGTACCAAAGAAGGACAAATCCTGGCGCCTATGTGTCGATTTCAAGGACCTTAACAAGGCTTGCCCAAAGGATCCCTTCCCCCTCCCCCGCATCGACCAAATTATCGACGCTACCGCAGGACACGATTCATTGTGTTTCCTCGACGCATACTCCGGATACCATCAAATTAAGATGGCGGAGTCCGATCAAGCCGCAACGGCATTTATCACCCCATACGGCCCTTTCTGTTTTAATACCATGCCTTTCAGGCTCAAAAACGCCGGTGCAACCTATCAACGCATGATTCAGACATGCTTGGAAACACAGATCGGCAAAATAGTGGAGGCATACGTAGACGATGTGGTCATTAAAACCAGACACGTCGAATCCTTAATAGACGACTTGAGGCTCACATTCGACAATCTCCGAACATACGACATCAAGCTCAATCCGGAAAAATGCGTCTTCGGCGTGCCCGCCAGAAAGGTCTTAGGCTTCATCGTCTCCAATAGAGGAATTGAAGCAAATCCGGCTAAAATCTGAGCTCTGTCACAGTTGGCTATCCCAACAGACCTCAAGCAAATCCAGAAACTAACTGGATGCGTGGCTGCCTTAAGCCGCTTTATCTCCCGATTAGGAGAAAAGGCACTACCTCTTTATCGCCTTCTTTGACGCACCGAACACTTCGAGTGGACGGATGCGGCCACGGCCGGATTGGAAGAAATAAAATCCGTTTTGGCCACCAACCCAATCTTGGCCACGCCAAATGTCGACGAACCAATGCTATTATATATAGCGGCAACACACCAAGTTGTAAGCGCAGTGCTCGTCCTCGAACGAGAGACGGACGGACATAAGTTCCCACTGCAAAAACCGGTATACTATGTATCCACTGTCCTCACTCCATGCAAATCACGGTACCCACATTATCAAAAGATAGCATACGCGGTCTTCAAGGCATCTCAGAAACTACGACACTACTTTCAAGAGTGTTCAATTACGGTGGCCTTTGAATTACCACTCAACGACATAATAAACAACCGCGATGCTACGGGCCGGATTGCTAAATGGGCTATTGAGCTCCTCCCGTTCGACATAATATACAAACCGCGGTGAGCCATTAAGTCACAAGTACCGGCTGATTTCGTCGCCGAATGGACAGAAGCCGAACTCCCTAAAGAGTATGGCGCATACTCCAATTGGATCATGCACTTTGACGGCTCTAAAATGCTGGCTGGTCTGGGGGCTGGTGTCGTCCTGACATCCCCCACCGAAGATACAGTCCAATAAGTACTCCAAATACTATACACAGACTCCAACAACGCAGCAGAATATGAGGCCCTATTACATGGTCTCCGGATGGCAGTCTCCATGGGCATTCAACGCCTAGAGGTGCGGGGGGATTCGAACCTTGCAATATCTCAAATAAATGGAGACTTCGACGCCAAGGATCCGAAAATGGCGGCTTACCGCAACGCCGTCCTCAAGATGTCAGCTCGGTTCGAGGGGCTTGAATTCCACCATGTTGTCCGGGAAAACAATCAAGCGGCGGATATCCTCGCCCGCATCGGCGCTAAGCGCGACCCTGTCCCACCTAATATCTTCTTGGAAAGGCTGTTTAAGCCATCCGTGGTCTGGGAAGGAGAGACCGGCAACAATAGTCCGGACCCGGCCACAATGTCAGATCCCGAACACTCTGACGTAATCGGAGGCTCTGCCACCGAAATTACACCTTCGGCCCACGTGATTATGGCTGTCATCGCCCCGTGGACAGAACCCTTCTTGGCTTACCTAACTAGGCAAGAACTCCCCGAGGACCCAAACGAGGCACGTTGCATTGTGCGGCGGTCTAAAGCCTACAAGGTCCACGAGGGAGAGCTTCATAAGAAAAGCGCTACCGGAGTACTTCAAAGGTGCATCTCCGAAGAGGAAGGATGGAACTATTG
Source organism: Triticum aestivum (assembly GCF_018294505.1). Taxonomy (NCBI): domain Eukaryota; kingdom Viridiplantae; phylum Streptophyta; class Magnoliopsida; order Poales; family Poaceae; genus Triticum; species Triticum aestivum. Next base: position 89,481,899 of record NC_057805.1, read on the forward strand.
GCAGAAATTCATGCTGGACTTGGCGGCCATCACACCGCAGCACGGGCCCTTCTAAGCAAGGCCTTCCGTACAGGCTTTTACTGGCCGACGGCCCGAGCAAACGCACAGGACCTCGTCCAACGTTGCGTCGCTTGCCAACTTTTTGCAAACCAAAGCCATATGCCACCTACCGCTCTCCAAAAAATCCCCATTACTTGGCCCTTTGCGGTCTGGGGGCTTGATATGGTCGGACCCCTTAAAGGGGGAAGCCATAAGAAAAAATACCTATTGGTCATGGTAGATAAATTCACCAAATGGATAGAAGCCAAACCAGTTAAAACGGCCGAATCCGGACCAGTGATAGACTTCATATCTGGGGTTGTACACCGTTACGGTGTCCCCCACAGCATCATCACCGATAACGGCTCAAATTTTACAGCCCATCAGGTAAAAACTTGGTGCAGCAACATGGGCATTAAGCTCGATTATGCCTCCGTCTATCACCCGCAAACTAACGGTCAAGTCGACCGAGCAAATTTTCTTATCAGGAGCGGCATTAAACCCAGATTAGTGCGATCCTTGAAGGAATCAGATACGCACTGGGTCGAGGAGCTCGACTCCGTACTATGGGGGTTGCGGACCACACCGAATCACACTATCGGATACACACCGTTCTTTATGGTGTACGGCGCAGAGGCGGTACTGCCCTGCGACATAATTCATGACTCACCTCGAGTACGCATGTACGAAGAGAAAGAAGCCGAGCTCGATCGGCAGGACAGTTTGGATGCCCTGTAGGAGGAGCGTGATGTGGCAAAAGCCCGCTCCGCATTCTATCAGCAACAGGCTCGACGGTATCAAAGCAGAGAAGTACGGGCCAAAACTTATAACGTTGGCGAACTTGTTCTACGCCTACCAGAGAAGAAAAAGAACAAACTCGAGCCCAAATGGGAAGGTCCCTTCGTTATCGACCAAGTTCTGACCGGCGGAGCGTACCGTCTGCGGGATGCATCGGACAATCGACTCGAGCCAAACCCATGGAATGCAGCCAGACTCTGAAGGTTCTACACCTAGTTCCGGATTATGTGTTCGTCTCCTTACCTCCGTCAATTTTTTATATATCCGTTATCTGTCTTTTCTTTCTTCCCTTTTTCTTCACAGCCTTAAAAGGTTAAAATGTGTCTTGACTACACAATCTTGACGCGCTAGGCGTGCTCATTATACCTGGGGGCTTCTTATACAGAAGCTTAATATAATTATGTTCCGGGCTTTATGCCCCCCGCACATGTGTTACTTTTTCACATGTACCTTTTCTTCGCGATTATATGCATCGAGATGACTTAAGTTTTGGCCAAGCTGGGTTGCCTGGCTCTTGTGTTTATGCCCTATGTTCCCGTTAATTTGGCTAGGGCATAAGGGGAGCACCTCTTCGATTGTTACTGCCGGGTCAGCCAGATGTGTACCTCAGACTGGGTGAAGCCGAAAGCTAGCGTTCTTAAGGGAATATTCGGTCGGTGAACAAAAGATGACTTTTATTTATTGTAATACATGCCCCCAGATGTTTATATCCCGCGTCTCCTTTCGCAGTTCGGACATGCACATTAATGCATGCGTACCCAGGGAAAGGAACCCTTAACGGAACTATTCTCCCTGGACGATGTTTCTTACTATCCATGTAATATAACATAGCTAGTTGGGTACTTGTCTGTTCAAGCACTTATGACCCCTACGCCTGGTTTCCACGCATACCCCGGTTTTTACATAACCGAGCGGGTATTCGGACACACTCCGGACTGTCGGGTCCGGAGGTCGAAGCAAAAAGGTCCGCCATGACAAATGATTTACAATCCGGCTAGGGACAATATATGTCAATTGAAGTAGACATTCACTTAGACTGACTAAATTCTTCTTCTATACCATCCAATAGGCTGTCTAGCCTACAATCCTGTTGGGAATACTTTGCGGCTAATTTCACCTGGTCATACACCAAACTGACGGGGATTTCTTTCCCATAAGACCCTACAGGTCCGACTTCGGCCATATGGTTCGGGACAGCCTTGGTATATCGAGTCTTCACCATGGCCCAGGCTTCCCTCGCACCTTGTCGGTAGGCAGATATCTTCCATAATCGGAAGCTCCGCCGCGCTCCCTTGAGCATCTCTACGATCTCCCCCATGCCTCCTGGCGGGAAGGCGGATGGCCACAAGGCCTGGGCAATGCCCTGCATCACCTGCCGAACTTGTTCGTGCAGTTGTGAGAGCTTGGGCAGAAGATCACCTGCGGACCCGGGCATCTCTTCTGCGGGACGACCCGTCAGCATACCTACAGATATAACTCTGTTAGCCGGTTTCTTCGCTGAACACTATAAAAGTTCGTTTAAGCACTTACTAAAAATGCCGTATCGAAGCCTCTTATTCTCCTTTACGGAGTCAGCAAGCTGGGCCTGAACATCCTTCAGTTCAACACTCAGCCGGATATTGGCATCTTGGAGATCGTTTTTCTCTCGCCTAACCTGCTTAAGCACGTGCTCGCCAGCCTTTAACTGTCGTTGAGCATGTTGCTCATCCCCTCGCATGACCTCCGGATTCATTTCGTGATCATCTGCAGAATCTATTGTTAGATTTGCATACATGCCGCATACTAACCGGTACATGTCATTCATTTTTATAGATATAAGTGTTACCAGATGGGGCCTTCTCGGACTCCTTCATTGCGGCAATTGCCGCCCATAGCTGGGCTTTGCACTCCTCCAGCTCTTGAGACAACTAGGTATTCTTCTCCGTAAGAACCTACACAAATAATGATCCTTAAATCAGTTGTGTCAACTGTTTCAAGTCTCAGGGGCTACTGATATACATAATTATCAGATTTTCTTACCCATATATCCTTTACATACTGGTCCGTGGCTCTGGCAAGACCATTTTGAGCAGCTCGAATGTACGCGTCTCCTGAGTTGAAGGCATAGAACGCCTCTTGAGAGAAACAAGCGTCGCGGAGTACGGCCCGGCGACGCCGGTGATTCATGGCAGTCTCCACTTCGAAATTCGTAGCGGATAGCCTATCCGCATCCTCTGTAGGAGGAACATCCGGTGTTGGCCCCACATTAGCATCTGCCTCTAAGTCCGGCTCTGGAGCCCGACTGGTGGAGGCGTGGCCGGCAGGCTCTCCGGGTATAGTCCGGCAAGCATTTTTTCTGCCAGGAACCATGGACGTTATTATATTTTAAAGACGATAACCACGGAGCAGGGTCCTTTTTCATACCTCTGCGATGGCGTCTCAGTCCTGACCGCCTTCCTTTTAAGCCTACCCGGTTTCGGTGCCCCTTGTTGGTGAGTCACTGCGGGTTCGGCATGGCGTCCCGAGGGCCTTCCCTGTAAGACACCAAATGTGTGCGGTAGGTGAAGTGCAAAAAACGGGATCCTTTTCGGAAGTTGGGACTCCGGTTTTACTTACATGCGATGCAGGGAGCAGTCCGGGATAATCAGCAATGATGGCCACCAAGACACCGTCGCAGCTTAACTGATAGAACGTCATGTCGATGAGCTCCACAAATGTGTCCGGATCTTCTTCGAGTCCGGGGTCGAGGGCCCGGTCAGGGTCCTCTGGTTGTGGAGACGGGCTGTGGACCTCCCTCACGGATTTTCGCAGTTCCTGCTATGAAATAGCAAAGTAAATATTTATGACAAAGAACGCGGGAAGGTCTGGAGTAAAAAGTAGCAGCTCACCCAGTTTGGGGGGTTGTACATGGAGAATCCATCCCGTGGCTTGATGCGGATGAACTCCTCTTCCTCTCCTTTGTACAAATCGGACAGTATTTTCGCTAGAGCAGTGACGGAGTCCGGACCTTTACGACCGCAGCGGGTGGCATCGTCTTCTCCATTGAAGTGCCACATGGGTTGTCCCCGATATTGAAGTGGCTGCACCCCCCGCATTATACATATTAACATAACCTCGATTATTGTCAATCCTGATTTGGCCAGCGTTTGTATCCGGCCCATCAGGTAAAGGACATCTCTGTTATCTTCCTCCTAGAGGCTCCGAGGGCCAGCTGCGGTGTTTCTTCAAAGGGGCGTTATTAAACTCGGGAAGGCCCATCCGAACAGGGTCCGGAAGGGGGACGTCCTCCATATAAAACCACTCTGAAGGCCAGTCTTCGGATGTCTTCTTCGGAGTACCGGACAGGTTCAGGTCCCGGCGATGCGCCATATCTCGGCTCCGCCCACTTGATATATTGACCCCTCCTGTGTACGGGGTACGAGGCAGAATAGCCTCTTCCATAGCTCGAAATGAGCTTCGCAGCCCAAAAACAGCTCGCAAAGGGCGACATAGCCAGCAATGTGTAATATGGAGGCGGGGGTAAAATTATGCAGCTGGAGGCCGTAGAACTCCAGGAGCCCGCGGAGGAACGGATGGATTGGAAATCCATGTCCCCTTAATAAGTAAGGGACAAGGCATACCCGCTCCCCCATAGATGGATTGGGAAAGCTCTCCGCTTGCTCCCCGCCATTGTATGGCTAGTCCGGCTCGGACGGGGACCATATACGCAGGAGGGAGAAACTCCTGGGTCTATAACTCTACTAACTGTCTGTGGGAGACGGAACACTTCTTCCAATTGCCTGGCTTAGGTCTACGGGAGCGAGAGGAGGAGCTGCGATGGCCGGCCATGATGGGATGGATTTTTCCGGGCGCGATCCGATGGATAATCGCTGAGGGAGGATGGTGTGTTCTAGATCTGAGGATCCCCGGTCCCTTAAATAGACGATTTAGTCACATGGTTAGGGTGGTAAGTGTAAAAATGCCCCGACTTCTCGCATTCGCTCGACACGTGGAAGATAGCCATTATTAGGCATGGAAGCCAAGCAGTGTAACATTTATGGGAAGCCGGACACTACTCGACAGGTACTCAGAATTTGAAGAAGAACCCGCCTTGCAATGCCGAAGACAATTTGTGCGCCGGACTCATCGTCATTGAAGCCTGGTTCGGGGGCTACTGAGGGAGTCCTGGATTAGGGGGTCCTCGGACAGCCGGACTTTGTGCTTTGGCCGGACTGTTGGACTATGAAGATACAAGATTGAAGACTTCGTCCCGTGTCCGGATGGGACTCTCCTTTGCGTGGAAGGCAAGCTTGGCAATACGGATATGTGGATCTCCTCCCTTGTAACCGACTCTGTGTAACCCTAGCCTCCTCCGTGTCTATATAAACTGGAGGGTTTAGTCCGTAGGACAACTACAATCATAACCATAGGCTAGCTTCTAGGGTTTAGCCTCTACGATCTCGTGGTAGATCAACTCTTGTAATACTCATATCATCAAGATCAATCAAGCATGAAGTAGGGTATTACCTCCATCGAGAGGGCCCGAACCTGGGTAAACATTGTGTCCCCCGCCTCGTGTTACCATCCGCCTTAGCCGCATAGTTCGGGACACCCTACCCGAGATCCGCCGGTTTTGACACCGACAGTCGCGAGTGTTCCCCCGAGCTGTTTTATTCTTGCTCGGGTGGCCGGATGGGTTGGTATGGTGCTCTGCTTGGGCTGCTGCTTTGTCCGGACCAAATTGTGGTCGGCTCACCGCGTTGTTTGATGGTGATGTGGGCTGCAACGCCCTGCCATCGTATCGAGGGAGCCACCTACTCTTGGGCTGGCTTTCGTCTGGGCCGCTAAGGCCGTATTCTTCGGCGGCCAGGACCTCGGTCCATCTATCATTGAGCAAATCCTGGTTTGCTTGAAGCTGCAGCTGCTTCTTCCTTAGGCTCCTTGTAGTGGCTATAAGCCGACGTTTAAAGCGTTCCTGTTCGAGAGGTTCCTTAGGCACGATAAAATCCTCGCTGCCGAGGATCTCCTCTTCCTCGGAGAGTGGGAGATAATTGCTGTCCTCCGAGTCTCCATATGTGGCCTGTTCATCAGGGCTGTCTTGCCCACTTTCCTGTTCCTCCTGTTCGGATTCTACCTCAACAGGGTCTTCATTGTCCGGAGTGTTGTCTTTTCTGGTGCTAGCAGTGTTTTCTCTTGGGCGATGTGACTTGGAGCGGCGCCGTGGGCGCCGGTGTTCGGACTGTGTACCAGGAGGTTTATTCTCGACTGGATCCTCCTTGTCATCATCGTCAGGTGTGTCTATCATACACACATCATACCAGGAAGTGGCCATCCCGTGTCTAGCGGGTAGAAAGCTCTGGCCCTACCCCTCATCGTCGTCCATACAGCGGGGGTCAGGTGTTTTGGTTGGGTCTTCGACGGTGGCTATAAAGTGGGTGGTGGGTGGGAAGCGAAATTCTCCATCATCCGCCGTAAGTTTGAACCGAACATGGTTCGGCGACGTGCCATCCGCCAGGGATAGGTTTTTTAATGAGTTTAGTAGGTTGCCCATGGGCGAGTGTTGGAAGACATCTGCGGTGCTGAACTTGAAGATCGATAACCAATCGAGTTCGGTATCCGCGGGCTCGCAGGGTTTGGAACTCGACACCGGAGAAGAGTCATGGGTTCCGTTCATGCAGATGCCGTACGCAGTGGAATCTGCGAGCGGCTCCAACGCCGCGGAATCGGTAGCCCTGGCGATGGGGTTGAGCTTCCCATCTTCGGGGGACTTGATCCGCTCCAGATCTAAGGCCAGAGTTGCTGCAAGAGCTCTCTCCTGGATGCGGCCCGATGACATGTTTAAGCCATGTCCATCGGGGCGGCGGAGGGCGATTGCCGCGGTCTCGTATCTGTCCAAGATCAAGTCTCCACGGATGTCCGCAACGTAGTTCAAGCTTCTGAATCTGACCTGATGGCCAGGGGCGTAGCTGTCGATCTGCTCCAGATGGCCAAGCGAGTTGGCCCGCAGTACGAAGCCGCCGAACACGAAGATCTGTCTGGGGAGAAAGGTTTCTCCCTGGACAGCGTCGTCATCGACGATTGAAGGGGCCATCAAACCTTTTGTCGACGGCATAGTGGAACTCTCAATGAAAGCACCAATGTCGGTGCAAAACCGCCGGATCTCCGGTAGGGGGTCCCGAACTGTGCATCTAGGATCGATGGTAACAGGAGACGGGGGGCACGATGTTTACCCAGGTTCGGGCCCTTTCTATGGAGGTAATACCCTACTTCCTGCTTGATTGATCTTGATGAATATGAGTGTTACAAGAGTTGATCTACCACAAGATCGTAATGGCTAAACCCTAGAAGTCTAGCCTATGTGTATCTGGTAATGAACGTCCTATCCGGACTATGCTCTCCGGTTTATATAGACACCGGGGAGATCCAGGGTTACATGGAGTCAGTTACATAAGAAGGAATCTTCACAGCTGGTTGCCTAGCTTGCCTTCCACGCCAAGGAAAGTCCAATCCGGACATGGGTATAGTCTTCGGCCTTCGTATCTTCACAACCCATCAGTCCAGCCCAATGAATAACAGGCCGGACGCCCGAGGACCCCTTAGTCCAGGACTCCCTCAATGACTTCATGGCGCGTTACAAGTTTTTGTGAAGGTAATGAAGAAGGAATTTTTCTAAGTGTTGAAGGTTCATGTGAACAAGTTCAAACAACCTCGAGCCTAATGTTGGGGATATAGCTACTAAGTTAACCCACCCAGGAGGGGCCGGGTTAACTCCTGGTGACTCACAAGACAAAGCCCATGAAGGAATCGAAGATGGCGGTTCATGAGGATGACTTATGAAGAGCCCAAGGCCCAAAGGCGGCTTAAGGCACGTAGGTGTAAACCGCCATATGTATGTGACTTGTACTATAAGGCAGTTGTAATCAAGTCACCGAGCCGGATACGTTTATAAGCCGGCCAGGACTCTGTAAGCCACCGGGTGTCAACCTGAGTATATAAAGGGACGACCCGACGACGAGTTAGGGGACAGAAAACAAACCAAGAACTAGGTCAAGAGTATTCGCTCCCTCATAATCGAGACATAAGAAATACCACCTCAAACTCGATTAGGCCTTTACCTTCACTGCAAGGGGCCGAACCAGTATAAACTCCCTGTGTCCTTTGTCCCGTTCAACCCCTTTAAGCTAACCTAGTTGCGATGGCTCCACGACTAAGTCCTCACACTAGCACATCTGCCGTGACAATCCCACGACAATCACTGTAAGCCATCCCAAAGGTCTTGCTTGGATAAAAAACTAATTAAAACACCAAAACACAATTACTACAAAGGTAATAATCTGTATTTATTGCAAAACAGAACCAAAAACCCAAAACATAAAAATTAAATTGGGTTGCCTCCCAACAAGCGCTATTGTTTAACGCCCCTAGCTAGGCATAAAGCATAGATCTTGTATTGTCATAATAGTAAGGGAGATCATCCATGCTCATCTCATAGTCCCTTCTTTCAGCAGCAAGTTTCCTTTGTGGTAAGCAAAAATAATCAAAAGGGCTAAATTTAATAGGATAAGGATCCCTAAGATCGAGTGTGGGAGGAATAGGTTCCTCCTTCGCCCCCCTATAGTTTATAACCAACTCATCATTGTAAGCTTTCCTTTGGTGGAACGTCATAAGCCTATCTCTTAACATGAACCCTAATCCATTGTTTTGTATAAAAAAATTATCATTGAGTTCAGAAATCTTATCAACCAAAACCACGGTAGGGACCCTTTTTCTCAAATTTTTCATTATAGGCAACATAGTTGGGAGATTGATTAAAAAGGATCTCCTCTATAGGGGGACAACCACCATTTATTTTGTAATGAGAAAAAATTTCGCTAGCCTCTTTCATGATGAATCTAAACTCATGGGCTAAAAATATAGTGGCGGCACGCTTAACGGAAGAATGCTGAATATTAGAGAACTCTAGAAAAATCCTTTGTATGGCATATGAACAAATTGTCTTTCGAGTTCAATTATGAGCAAAGTTATTGCATCCACAAGACTATTAGTTTTCTTAAGAATAGATCCTCCTAACATAGGTAGCGACCAGCACAAGTAAAGAAATCTTAAGTAACACCTTTTCCAATAATATTACCACTACCTATACGGAGTTTTTTAGTATGCATGATAGTAGGCTCTTCATGAGGATCTTTATTAGCAAATTCATCAAAATTTTCCTAAAGATTATTACTATCTTTCTCAATGAAAACCTCCCCAGATTCAGACAAGGTGGCAACAAACTGATGTAGCACACGAGCAAATGAAAAGACGAACGTAAAAAGGGTGAATAAAAAGGCAAATCTTTTTGTGTTTTTCTGAAAACGTTTTAGAAGTGGGGGAGAGGAAAACTAGAGGCAAATGGCAAATAATGTAATGCAAGAGATGAGAGTTCATGAGGGTACTTGGTAGGCTTCATGTAGAACCTCCCCGGCAACGGCGCCAGAAATTCTTCCTGCTAATTCTTGAGCTTGCTTTGGTTTTTTCCTTGAAGAGGAAAGGGTGATGCAGCAAAGTAGATATAAGTATTTCCCTCATTTTTGAGAACCAAGGTATCAATCCAGTAGGAGATACACGCCAGTCTCTAATCTATGCACCTGCACAAGCAAACACCAACTTGCACCCAACGCGATAAAGGGGCTGTCAATCCCTTCACGATCACTTGCAAAGGTGAGATCTGATAGAGATAGATATAAAAGATTATTAAAACGTAAAACAAAGTAAAAACAAATAAATTGCAGCAAGATATTTTTGGGTTTTTTGGTTTATAGATCTAAAAATATATGATGGAAAATAGACCCGAGGGCCATAGGTTTCACTAGAGGCTTCTCTCTTGAAGGAAAATAATACGGTGGATGAACAAATTACTGTCGAGCAATTGATAGAAAAGCGCAAAGTTATGACGATATCCAAAGCAATGATTATGAATACAAGCATCACGTCCGTGTCAAGTAGACCAACTCCTCCCTGCATCTACTACTATTACTCCACACGTTGACCGTTATCCAGCATGCATCTAGAGTATTAAGTTCATAAGAACGGAGTAACGCCTTAAGTAAGATGACATGATGTAGAGGGATAAACTCAAGCAATATGATGAAAACCCCATCTTTTTACCCTTGATGGCAACAATACAATATGTGTCTCGCTACCCCTAATTTGTCACTGGGTGAGATCACCGCAAGATTGAACCCAAAACTAAGCACCTCTCCCATTGCTAGAAGAACCAATCTAGTTGGCCAAACCAAACCGAAAATTCGAAGAGAAATACAAAGATATCAAATCATGCATATAAGAATTCAGAGAAGATTTAAAATAATATTCATAGATAAACTGATCATAAATCCACAATTCATCGGATCTCTTCAAACACACTGCAAAAGAATATTACATCGGATAGATCTCCGAGAACATCGAGGAGAACATGGTATTGGGGATCAAAGAGAGAGAGAGAGAAGAAGTCATCTAGCTACTAGCTATGGACCCGTAGGTCTGTGGTAAACTACTCACACTTCATCGGAAGGGCAATAGAGTTGATGTAGGAGCCCTCCATGATCGAATCCCCCTCCAGCAGGGTGCTGAAAAAGGCCCCAAGACGGGATCTCACGGGTACAGAAGGTTACGGCGGCGGAAAAGTATTTTGGTGGACACTTCTGGTCGTTTGGGAATATTTGGGAATTTATAGGCCAAGAATTAGGGTTGGAGGAGCTCCGAGGGGCCCACAAGCCCTCAGGACGCCCACCTGGGGCGTGCCCCTGAGGCTTGTGGCCTACTCGGGACTCTTCCGACTTCATCTTCAAGTCCTACGTGTGTCTTCTGGTCCAAGAAAAATCATCACGAAATTTTATTCCGTTTGGACTCCGTTTCATATTCCTTTTCTGTAAAACTCAAAAACAAGGAAAAACAAAAACTGGAACATGGCTCTGAGTTAATAAGTTAGTCCCAAAAATAATATAAAATAGCATATTAATGCATGTAAAACATCCAAAACAGATATTATAATAGCATGGAACAATTCAAAATTATAGATATGTTGGAGACGTATTAGTTGACAAGGTGGCGCGCAAGCTCTCGTCTTGGCGTGGCTCCATGCTCTCCCGCGGCAAGCGACTAGCTTTGATTCGCCACATCCTTTGTGCCATGCCCAAGCACTTCCTCATGGCAATGGCCTTGAACAAGAACATCCTTGGCCAGGTGAACAAGATCATCCGCAACTTTCTATGGATCGGCCGCAAGGACGCCTGTGGTTGCCAATGCCTTGTTGCCTGGCCTAGAGTGTGTCGACCGCTCTCCTTCGGTGGATTGGGCGTCTGTGATCTCCACCGAGCCGGAATCGCGCTCCATGTTCGCTGGCTTTGGCTTCAGTGCACGGACGCGGCGAGACCGTGGCAACACCTGCACCTTCCCTCTAATCCCGAGGCCGGCGCTATGTTCTGCGCGTCCACCACGTGGGCCGTTGGGGATGGTATGTCATGCAGATTCTAGCTGGACCGCTGGATTAATGGGCAAACGGCGGTGGAGATCGCCCCCCTTGTCTTCAATCTTGTCCCTCGCCGACGTCGAAAGAACCGCCTGGTGCGCGACGGTATACACCAAAGGGTGTGGGTCCAAGACATCCAGGGCGCCCTCGGCCCCTTGGTGTTGCTGAAGTATGTCGAGTTGTGGTGTCAGGTGCAGCTCGTTCAACTTACCGACTCACCTGACGCGATTCGCTAGCGCTGGACGGACTCTGGCCAATGCACTACCAAGTCATGCTACGAGCAGATGTTTGCCGGCTCCATCCGCGACCCCCACTGGCGTCCCATCTGGAAATCTTGGGCGCCCCTCCGGGTGAAGGTGTTCTTTGGCTCGCTGCCCTTGCCCGGTGTTGGACGGCGGCTAGGCTTGCGTGTCACAATCTTCTGCACGCTGGCTCGTGCCTTCTATGCGACCAGGATACGAAATGTATCTACCATATCCTCGCTCGCTGCCCATTCTTGCAACAAATCTGGTTCGATGTTATTTCATGGTGTCGGCTACCAATTCCCCCACCGGGCCCTGGTGCGGATCTCCTCTATTGGTGGGAGCAGTCCCGCATCATTCTACCCGTGAGCGCATGTAAAGGCTTCAACACTCTTGTGATGCTCACGTCTTGGGAGCTCTGGAAGCATAGAAACAGCTGCGTCTTCGATGGTCTTCGCCCCTCCACTGGCAGCCTTTTCGAGACAATTCAGCAGCAGGCTTTGCTTTGGTGTAACATCCCAAATTTTCAATTTGGAATGTTATACATTAGATCATCATTGCATATCATATTTTATTGCATTTTTGGTTTGATCCTAGATATTCTACGCAACTCAAGGACCCGCGGAGAGAGTTGGGGATTTCATTATTTTCATATTCGAGTTTTTCTCAAATCTTGAAAAGAGGATCGTTTGATTTTAATTATTTTTCTCTTGAATATTTCTTTTATAAAAATAAAAGAGAGAGGGTAAAATGACTTCCTCAAAATAAAGAAATATCGGAGATTTAATATTAAAATCAAATAAGATTTTTATTCGGAGTTTTATCGCTATTTTATTTGAATTAGGAAAAATATGCGTTTTTCAAAATTGCATTTTAGGCCCAAATAAATGCTCACCTTGTCCGGCCTATTTTTAGAGGACGGGGAAAATTTATTTCGGGATTTTTGGAGTCAGTTTAGTATTTATTTTCTTTCTTTTTCTGCACGTCGGAATTATTTAAAAAAAGTCAAACAGACTCTCGGCCGTACCCGAGCGGGACTCCGCCGGGGGGAATTTATAAGCCGCCACCCCTGCCCGCCGAAGCCCACCAGCCGCCGAAGCCCACCCGCGCCCCAAAACCCTAACCCTAGCCCGCCGCCGCCACCGCCGCCACCCCGCGCCGCCGCCGCGCCTCGCCGCCGACCCGCCGCCACGCCGCCGTCTCATCGTCGCCGGAGGTAGCCGCCGCCGCCGCCTCGGTTTACGTAAGTAAACCGAACGGTTTTTTTAAACCCTAGATCCGGTTTTTTGTTTAGATCCGGTTCGATTTTTTTGGTTTAGTTATTTAGCGAATGCCCGTTCGTACGTTCGTTTTAACGAACGGTTTTCACCGTTTAGCCACAGACAGCGAACGTTCGTTCGTTAGCCTGTTCGTCAGGTTTTCTTTTTCTCGGATTTTCCGCGATTATTTTCGATCGCGATTTCTGATCCGATTTTTCATTCTAGTATAACTTTTCGCTCGTTTATCGAAATCAGACGATTCAAGCGCCTAGAGTTTCGTTTCGAAACCCTCTTTCTGTTTAACCAAATTAAACAAGATTTTGCTACTGTAAAATTTGACTTTAGTCCAGATTAGTAAACGAAGCTTGTTTCTTTCGCCGTTTGAGTTTTGTTGCTTCGTTTGATTTGATTCTTTTTGCAAACCGGAGTTCTTAAGTTGAACTTTCTGGTTAGATATTTTATTTGAGTTTTACCCGGCCTTGCTTGATTTCTTATTGTATGCTTGTTTGTTTGCGATAGAGTACCCGGAGTGTGAAGCGTGCTACTACGAGTCTCTAGGTTTCGCGAATCATCAGCAAGGCAAGTAACACTTTGATCATACCTCTTTACTACCCAGTTTTATTGCATTAGATCAATCATCAAACAATTGCATGCTTAGGATCTAAATTAAATTGTGGGTTGGGAAGTAGATGAGGTAGTACCTATTCACCTGTTTATTATCAAACCTTGGGAGTTACTTCTACGTTGCTTATACTGCTATGTTATGCTCATAGACGTGGATTGGGTTTGAGTGTTTTCATGACAGATGTGAGTATTGTTAAATAATGGTTAACTTAAGGTGGCAACTTTAATACACATCTGGGTGGATTGAGGCACCTGGGGAATTCCAGTGATTGCCTGTATTTTTAGAAATCCCGGGGTACCGTGTGATTCTCCTATGGACTGCCACCCAGGCTCAAAGGGATCATAAGATTATTCATGCTAGAAACTTCCGTGTGCAGCCACATGCCATTATGGGCTCTGGCATAGTTGAGTAAGTTGTGGGAAACCTTTCCATGATGGGCTAGCAGATGTAGGGGATTGTAGGTGTACAGGCCTATCTATCGGTTAAGGGGACCTCTTCGGAAAGACTGTGTCTCGGTAATCCGTTTCTCAAACATTATGTAGTGCGAGAAATCCAACGGAGGAGATCGAGTCTTGTGGGGAAAAGTGCACAAACCTCTGCAGAGTGTACAAACTAATCATGGTTAGCCTCGTCCCCGGTTATGGACATCTTGAGTATCTAGTTTCTTGGATTATCATGTGGATCTCATCAATCTTAATTATAAAATTGATTGGGTTATTGACTATTTTTAATTGGGATTGAGATGGGGTTTACCATTCTCAATGTTTAACAACCACCATGATAGTTAAATAAAATTTATTCCTTTGTTGTAGGAAAAATTGGCTTTTCGCAAAACATATTAACCATACAGCCTCCACCAGCCATATATGCATGTGGTGATAGCTTTATTCCGTTCATTACTCTCTTGTGTTACATTGCCAGCATATTCCATGTGCTGACCTGTTTTCGGGCTGCAACATATCATGTTGCAGACATTTCAGACGACGAGTAAGGAGCCTTAGGTCATGGTCTTTCACTCAGTGATGCCGTTGGAGTTGAGGGACTCACTTTATCTTCCAAGCTTTCCACTGTTATCGTATTAGATGGCCTTAAGCTATATTTATTGTAGTAAGTTCTCTTTTGAGACATTCGATGTAATAAGTGTGTGATTGCTACTCTGTTATAAATCCTTCAAGTACTGTGCGTGTCAGCATTACCGATCCAGGGATGACACTAATGCACAGAGCTCAGACTGTTTGAGGTCTGGTCGCTACAAGATGGTATCAGAGCACACGCTGACTGTAGGACACGACCACTAAGCTAAAGCCCTAGATCACTACTCTCTTCTCATTTCTAACTCCTCTCCATTTTCTACTCTTTAGGATGGCGGATACAAGGATCAAGTTCACGCAACCGGATGAAGACACCCCTTTTGGACGCCACTTGAAGGAAGTCACTAGGTACCTGAACATTGGAATACCAAGATTCACTAGGACTTACAACGCCACTTTACCAGAAGAGGGGCGCTGGATGATTCAAGTTCAAGTTCCAGGAAGGACATTCACGCCAGTCACTGAGCCCATAGAGTTTTCCTTTGATGCACCAACCTGGAGTCTAGGAAAGAGTATGGCAGCTCACATTACCATGGGACACATTGGAGAAGTTTACCACAATGATCTCAAGGACACTATCTACCAGATTTGTGGGCGCCGAGATGAGCAATGGGAGATGATCAGCACTAGGAAGGAAAGATCGATTGCCGCTTTCATCCAGGAGTTAAACCAGCACATTCGACGCCAGGAGAACCAGATGTGCGCAGGCATGACAGATTTGAAGAAGGCGATGACAAGGATCATGGAGCTGGTGGAAGAACTCAAGGCTACACGCGAAGATTATATGGAGGAAATCGTCGTACTAGTGGAGAAGAATGACGACCTGGCAAGGAAGCTAGGAGTTTTCATGGGAGATCCCGCGCCAGGAGGAGAAGATGACGATTCCACTTGCCCGGAGAACTACATCATCATCGACGACACTGACTCGGACCTTGATGATAGCGATGATGACTATGTTGATGAAGCTGGAGCAGATATCATGGAGTCTTCGACCGATCAATTTTTCTAGTTGACCACCATATCAGTAGTAGTAATTCCACCATGTATATAGTATAGTCCAAGCACTTTTGTAACGATAGTCCTAAATCGATTGTATGCCTTTGTTTGATTGATTGAGTGATATGTTTGTGTTTGTCTCATGTGCATATGGGTAGTGTTTTCCCCTAGACCTCATTCTATTCTGTTTTCTCATCTTTTCTAAACCCAGCAGATGCCTCCGAGACGCGACAATGGATTTGCTTTCCCACCAAAGCTCACTCAGTTGATCCAGCAGCAGAATGCATTGATGCAGATACTAGTCCAGAATCAGAACCAGGGGAACAACAACAACAACCCACCACCACCACCAGTTGATCACTTAGCCCGTTTTCTTAGGCTGAATCCGCCGGTGTTCTCCAGTAGCACCGAGCCGATTGTTGCAGATGATTGGCTCCGCAAGATTGAAAGGGAGTTGACTACTGCAGGATGCACGGATGCGGAGAGAGTGTGTTTTGCCGCACATCAGCTTGATTGACCCGCAGCATCCTGGTGGGAGAATTTCATAGTCACTTACCCCATTGACACTGTGACATGGGACCAGTTCCAGCAGGCTTTTCGCACTGCCCATGTATCAGCAGGAGCTATGGCCATGAAGAAGCGTGAGTTTCGCAACTTACGACAAGGAGGGCGCACTGTTGGCCAGTATGTGGATGACTTTAGTAAGCTAGCACGTTATGCCCCAGATGACGTCGCTACAGATGCAGCTAAGAAGGAAAAGTTTCTGGAAGGACTGAATGATGAGCTGAGCATGCAGTTGATGGTGGCAAATTTCAATAATTACCAGGAGTTGGTGGATAGATCACTCATGCTTGAAGGGAAGCAGCAGCAGATTGACAGCCGCAAGAGGAAGTATGGACAAGGGAAGTATAATTCTGGAGCTCAGCAGAGACCCCGTTTCACCCCGAACTCGGGAGGACTTGTTCATAACCATGGATGCCACACTCATAATGGAGGAAGTTCGCACAATCATAGTGGCCCCAAGAATGGGAATGGTAATGGAGGAAGTAGCGGACAGAACCATTCCAACCCGGCAACACCCGCCAAGAAAGATCTAAGCCACCTTACTTGCTACAAGTGCTAGAAGACCGGACATTACGCCAATGAATGTCCAGAAGCTAAGATTGGGAATAGCAATGGAAGCTCTGGGAAGAAGCCCAACCCTTTCAACAGGGGACAAGTGAACCACGTTAACGTGGAGGAGGTTGAAGCCCAACCAGATACAGTAATAGGAAAGTTTTTGGTTAAGTCATTTACTGCAGTCATTCTTTTTGATACAGGTTCATCGCATTCATACATATCAAGGGGATTTGTGGATAAGTATAAACTGCCCACCAAAGTTCTTAGTACACCTATGTTAGTAAGCTCGCCAGGAGCAGAGTATATGGCAAGCCAAGGATGTTTTCAAATGCCATTGACCATAGGTAGGCACGTTTTCCCCTCAGATCTGATAGTTTTGGAGTCGCAAGGTTTGGATGTGATTCTGGGTATGGATTGGCTATCGATGTATGGAGGAAACATCGATTGCGCCAGTAAGACGATTTTACTCACCACCCCAGAAGGAAGAAGCAGGATCAAGTATGTATCCCGGCATGTGCCGAATAGGACGCAAGTAAATTCCTTATCAGGAGTTGTACAAGAGGAAGTACTAGTGGTGAAGGATTTCCCGGATGTATTTCCAGAAAAGTTGCCAGGCATGCCACCGGATAGAGACATTGAGTTTTTGATTGAGCTTTTGCCAGGCACAGGGCCAATATCTAAGAGACCGTACAAAATGCCCGCAAAGGATTTGGAGGAAATTAAGAAGCAGATTAAGGAGTTACTGGATAAAGGTTATATCCGCCCAAGTTCGTCACCTTGGGGATCACCAGTACTTCTAGTGGAGAAGAAGGATGGATCGTTAAGGATGGTTGTTGATTATCGAGGATTGAATGAGGTGACGATCAAGAACAAGTACCCACTGCCGATGATCAATGATTTGTTTGATCAGCTGCAAGGAGCTAAAGTGTTTTCCAAGATCGATCTGCGATCAGGGTACCACCAGCTGAAGATTCGAGAGCAGGATATACCTAAGACAGCTTTTACCACGAGGTATGGGCTATATGAGTATAGCGTTATGTCATTTGGCCTGACTAACGCACCTGCCTATTTTATGAACATGATGAACAAAGTGTTTATGGAGTTTTTGGATAAGTTCGTCGTGGTGTTCATTGATGATATTCTGGTCTACTCGAAGAATGAAGAAGAGCATAAAGAGCACTTGCGTTTAGTACTTGGGAAGCTTAGAGAACATCAGCTATACGCCAAGTTCAGCAAGTGTGAGTTTTGGCTGAAGGAAGTTGGATTCCTTGGACATGTTATATCTGGAGAAGGAATAGCGGTAGACCCCACCAAGGTTGTCACTGTGACAAATTGGGAGTCACCCACGATAGTTGGAGAGATCCGGAGTTTTCTTGGACTCGCAGGATACTACCGGAGGTTCATTGAAAATTTCTCAAAGATTGCGAAGCCTATGACGGAGTTGTTGAAGAAGGACACCAAGTTAAAATGGACTGAGGAATGTGAGGCCAGTTTTCAAGAGTTGAAGAGACGCTTGGTTACATCACCAGTGTTCATTCTGCCAGATCAACACAAGGATTATGAAGTGTATTGCGACGCTTCTCGTCGAGGACTTGGAGCCATACTCATGCAGGAAGGAAGAGTTGTTTCATATGCCTCACGACAGCTTAAACCCCATGAGTTAAATTATGCTACACATGATTTGGAGTTAGCAGCCATAGTACATGCGTTGAAGACATGGAGACATTTTCTCATCGGAAACCATTGTGAGGTATACACGGATCACAAGAGTTTGAAGTATATCTTCACGCAGAAGGAGTTAAATCTCAGGCAGAGGAGATGGTTAGAACTCATTAAGGATTATGATATGAGATTGCATTATCATCCCGGAAAGGCTAACGTAGTAGCCGATGCGTTGAGCCACAAGAATCAAATCAATACACTCATGACCAGAGAATTACCCAGGGAGTTGGCAGAAGACCTTCGCGAGCTATGTTTGGAGATAGTTCCGAGAGGTTATGTAGCAGCATTGGAGATTCAGTCTACTTTGATGGATAAGATCAGGGAAGCTCAGAAGACTGACAAGGAGATTGCCGAAATAAAGGAAAGAATGAGTAAAGGAAAGGCTAAAGGATTTCGTGAGGATGAGCACTATACCTTATGGTTCGAGGACCGCGTATATGTGCCAAATGATTAGGAGATCAGGAAGTTGATTCTGCAAGAGGCCCATGATTCGCCATATTTGATTCACCCAGGAAATACCAAGATGTATCTGGATTTGAAGGATAGTTTCTGGTGGACCGGAATGAAGAAGGATATTGCAGAGTATGTAGCCGTTTGTGATGTATGTCAGAGAGTGAAGGCAGAGCATCAGAAGCCAGCTGGATTGCTACAACCATTGCCGATACCTGAATGGAAGTGGGATAAACTAGGCATGGATTTTATCACGGGATTACCCAGGACTCGTTTAGGCTATGACTCGATATGGGTTATAGTCGACCGTTTGACAAAAGTAGCTCATTTCATCCCAGTGAAGTCCACTTACACCAGTGCTTTGGAAAAGATATACATGACCAGGATCGTATGTCTGCATGGAGTTCCGAGGACCATTATATCAGATAGAGGAACCCAGTTTACTTCAAAGTTTTGGAATCAGTTGCATGAAACTTTGGGAACCAGGCTAGAGTTCAGTACAGCTTTTCACCCGCAGACAGATGGACAGACTGAGAGAGTCAATCAGATTCTGGAGGACATGTTGAGAGCTTGTGCACTAGATTATGGATCTAGTTGGGATGATAATTTGCCGTATGCGGAGTTCTCTTATAACAATAGTTATCAAGCCAGTTTGAAGATGGCCCCTTTCGAAGCACTGTACGGAAGGAGGTGCAGAGCGCCGTTGTTGTGGGACGAAGTTGGAGACCGATAGTTGTTTGGACCAGATTTGATTAAAGAGTCTGAAGAGAAGGTTAAGCTGATTCGCGATAGACTCAAGGTAGCCCAGTCTAGGCAGAAGAGTTATGCGGATTCAGAACGCAAGGAGACAGTTTACGAAGTTGGAGACAGAGTGTATCCTCATGTATCCCCACTTCGAGGAGTGAAGCGCTTTGGAGTTAAGGGAAAATTAGCGCCACATTTTGTGGGACCATACAAAGTTTTGGAACGTATGGGAGAAGTTGCTTACAAGTTGGAATTACCCGAAGGATTGTCAGGAGTTCACGATGTGTTCCACGTTTCTCAGTTGAAGAAGTGTCACGCAGAGATGGCTGATATTCCTCTGAGAGATACAGTGCCGCTGGAAGCGATACAGTTGGATAGCGATTTGACCTACGAGGAGAAGCCTGTCAAGATACTCGAGTTTGCCAGCCGGGTTACATGCAACAAAGTAATCAAGTTCTGCAAAGTTTAGTGGAGTCACCATACAGAAGATGAAGCCACCTGGAAACGAGAGGAAGACCTACGGAAGGATCACTCTCACCTATTTTCTAGCTAACCCGAATCTCGAGGGCGAGATTCATCTTAAGGGGTGTAGGTTTGTAACATCCCAAATTTTCAATTTGGAATGTTATACATTAGATCATCATTGCATATCATATTTTATTGCATTTTTGGTTTGATCCTAGAAATTCTACACAACTCAAGGACCCGCGGAGAGAGTTGGGGATTTCATTATTTTCATATTCGATTTTTTCTCGATTCTTGAAACGAGGATCGTTTGATTTTAATTATTTTCTCATGAATATTTCTTTTATAAAAATAAAAGAGAGATGATAAAATGACTTCCTCAAAATAAAGGAATATCGGAGATTTAGTATTAAAATCAAATAAGATTTTTATTCGGAGTTTTATCGCTATTTTATTTGAATTAGGAAAAATATGCGTTTTTCAAAATTGCACTTTAGGCCCAAATAAATGCTCACCTTGTCCGGCCTATTTTTAGAGGACGGGGAAAATTTATTTCGGGATTTTTGGAGTCCGTTTAGTATTTCTTTTCTTTCTTTTTCTGCATGTAGAAATTATTTTAAAAAAAGTCAAACCGACTCTGGGCCGTACCCGAGCGGGACTCCGCCCGGGGGGCTTTATAAGCCGCCACCCCCTGCCCGCCGAAGCCCACCAGCCGTCGAAGCCCACCCGCGCCCCAAAACCCTAACCCTAGCCCGCCGCGGCCATCGCCGCCGCCCCGCGCCGCCAAGCCTCGTCATCGCCGGAGGTAGCCGCCGCCGCCGCCTCGGTTTACGTAAGAAACCGAACGGTTTTTTTAAAACCCTAGATACTTTTTTTAGATCCGGCTCGGTTTATTTTTTTTTTGGTTTAGTTATTTAGCAAACGCCCGTTCGTACGTTCGTTTTAACGAACGGTTTTCACCGTTTAGCCGCAGACAGTGAACGTTCGTTCGTTAGCCTGTTCGCCGGTTTTTCTTTTTCTCGTACTTTCCGCGATTATTTTCGATCGTGATTTCTGATCTAATTTTTCGTTCTAGTATAACTTTTCGCTCGTTTATCGGAATCAGGCGATTCAAGCGCCTAGAGTTTTGTCTCGAAACCCTCTTTCTGTTTAACCAACTTAAACAAGATTTTGCTACTGTAAAATTTGATTTTAGTCCAGATTAGTAAACGAAGCTTGTTTTTTTCGCCGTTTGAGTTTTGTTGCTTCGTTTGATTTGATTCTTTTTGCAAACCGGAGTTCTTAAGTTGAACTTTCTGGTTAGATCTTTTATTTGAGTTTTACCCGAGCCCTTGCTTGATTGCTCATTGTATGCTTGTTTGTTTGCGATAGAGTACCCGGAGTGCGAAGCGTGCTACTACGAGTCTCTAGGTTTCGCGGATCATTAGCAAGGCAAGTAACACTTTGATCATACCTCTTTACTACCCAGTTTTATTGCATTAGATCAATCCTCAAACAATTGCATGGTTAGGATCTGAATTAAATTGTGGGTTGGAAAGTAGATGAGGTAGTACCTGTTCACCTGTTTATTATCAAACCTTGGGAGTTACTTCTACGTTGCTTATACTACTATGCTATGCTCGTAGACGTGGATTGAGTTTGAGTGTTTTCATGACAGATGTGACTATTATTAAATAATGGTTAACTTAAGGTGGCAACTTTAATACACATCTGGGTGGATTGAGGCACCTGGGGAATTCCAGTGATTGCCTGTATTTTTGGAAATCCCAGGGTACCGTGTGATTCTCCTATGGACTGCCACCCAGGCTCAAAGGGATCATAAGATTATTCATGCTAGAAACTTCCGTGTGCAGCCACATGCCATTATGGGCTCTGGCATAGTTGAGTAAGTTGTGGGAAACCTTTTCATGATGGCTAGCAGGTGTAGGGGATTGTAGGTGTACAGGCCTATCTATCGGTTAAGGGGATCTCTTCGGAAAGACTGTGTCTCGGTCATCCGTTTCTCAAACATTATGTAGTGCGAGAAATCCAACGGATGAGATCGAGTCTTGTGGGGAAATGTGCGCAAACCTCTGCAGAGTGTACAAACTAATCATGGTTGGCGTGTCCCCGGTTATGGACATCTTGAGTATCTAGTTTCTTGGATTATCATGTGGATCTCATCACTCTTAATTATAAAATTGATTGGGTTATTGACTATTTTTTATTGGGATTGAGATGGGGTTTACCATTCTCAATGTTTAACAACCACCATGATAGTTAAATAAAATTTATTCCTTTGTTGTAGGAAAAAATTGGCTTTTCGCAAAACATATTAACCATACAGCCTTCACCAGCCATATATGCATGTAGTGACAACTTTATTCTGTCCATTACTCTCTTGTGTTACATTCCAGCATATTCCATGTGCTGACCCGTTTTCGGGCTGTAACGTATCATATTGCAGACTTTTCAGATGACGAGTAAGGAGCCTTAGGTCGTGGTCTTTTAGTCAGTGATGCCGTTGGAGTTGATGGACTCACTTTATCTTTCAAGCCTTCCGCTGTTATCGTATTAGATGGCCTTAAGCCATATTTATTGTAGGAAGTTCTCTTTTGAGACATTCAATGTAATAAGTGTGTGATTGTCACTCTGTTTTAAATCTTTCAAGTACTGTGTGTGTCAGCATTACCGATCCAGGGATGACACTGATGCACAGAGATCAGACTGTTTGAGGTCTGGTCGCTACATTTGGTCTCGTGCCGGAGCCAATGGATTGCACAACATTGTAGGCATAGGTTGACCTATTTCTTTTTGGGTTGAGCAGCCCCGTTTCTAGCTGCTCAGGTGTTGCACTTAACGCCGGCCTCTGATGTACGTTCCAAAGTGTAATGCCCGATCTTGTACTCTCTTCTATCTATCAATGAATGATACACAAGCTTTGCGTATTCACGAACAATATAGCATCTGATCTGAACCGTTGTTTTCAGATCTGATGGCTCACGGAGGGCAAAGTCAGTGACACTGCGACTTCGCTGGCTTTTCTTCTCCAAGTCAGCTAATCCGGAGCGTACGCAGAGCCTGGGATGTTTGCTTTTTGATCCGATGGAATTCTGCCGCCAAGAACAGACAGACAGGCAGCATCGGTGCAGACGTGTGGTCAAAGGCAACCGTACATCTTTTGTTTATGCAAACCTGCACGCACACACCCCGCGAGCCGCATATCTAACCAAGCATGCATCCATGTGACCATGTCCTTAGAAGTTGAGAGAGCTAGCAAGAGTTAACGTCATGAGGTGGTCGTCGGGATCAAGGCCAGCCCCCACGGCCGGCGAGCCGGAGGAAGAGGAGGAGGATGATCTGGCGGCGGGTCATCATCGCCACCTCCACGTCGAGCACAGCGACGTCGAGACGGAGTCCGCGTCTTCGGAGCACTGGCCGGTGCTGCCGGTGGAGGAGGCGGTTCACGTCGAGGATCCCGGCGCATATCGAAGCTGCAGCTGCCTGTCGACCTGCAGCAGCAGTGGGAGCGAGGATGCTGGCGCTGCGGGAGAAGAAGCCGGCGAAGGGAGGAGATCGAGGCGCGGACCGAGGAGGAGAGGCAGGAGGAGGCGGCGAAGCGGGATGCCGGTGCGCACGTTCGTCGGCGCCGCCGCCGCGGTGCTGCTCGTGCTTGTGGCCATCGTCGCATCGTGGAGGCGGCGGCAGCACCGGCCGGCCGCGGGCAGCTGATGGATGGCGCGGGTGCGTGTCAGCTCGGCTGCGTTCTGGTCCGCATACCATCCTCAAGCTAAGCTAGTGGAATTTGTACGTGTACCGTATGTATAAGTTGTACTGGCGTGCGTGCATGGTTTAGCTGCTCCGTTTTCTTTTTAGGGAAAGCTGCTCCGTTTGTTGATAGTAGTATTGTGCCAAGAGTGTACGTCCGTGCCTGCAACCGCTTTCTCCCCTTCAGCATCTAAAAAAGTATTTCAATCCTTCTCCGGCGGGGAATATTGCTACAATTGGAGTGGGGAATATTGCTGCAATTGGAGTGTACCTTAAAAATCCAAACAATGATCATTCCATTTTTGTTCAAGCTCTTCAAAGGCTGTAGATCAGTTGATGCAGCAGATTTCAGGAACCTCCTTGGCCCGTGTTGGTCATTGGAACACAAGGGCATTCCAAAGCGGGCTCTCAAATTGGCTGCAAACATCCGGACACAGGTTGTCATCCAACATCATCCCGCATTAGTCTATACATTCGTTTTCCGGCAATCCGCAAGAAAAATAGGGGAGGCTTTGCCGGAGTTCGTAGCCGCCACGTAGGACTTCGACATCCCGGCCCATCCAAAACCACACCTGGACCCCGCATCTCCATCACATCCCCATTTCTCTACATCACGTCCTCCCTCGTTGATGTCGACGTTGTACCACCCTGGACGCCCGCCAACCTCTTGTCGGACCTCCACGACCTCCGCCGCTTCACCCAGTCGCCACGCTGCTTTGCCTACACCGTTGTTCCACACCCCTTGCTTGTCCGCCGTGCAGGCGCCATCCGCGCTGCGGGGGTCACCACGCCCCCAAGTGTTTGGTGAAATGTCCAAGCTAAAAAATGTGTCCCTTGTTTCAAGCAATGGATTCGGACATGGAGTACACGTATGAGCACTACGTAGAGTCGTCTGACGAGGAGGATGAAACAACGATGATGAAAACGGTCCTTGCAGATGCAGAGCTTGTGGAAGGGCATGTTCTTAGTTTCAAGGGTCGTGGAGTGCTAAGTCATAATAGGGATGGGGACATTTGACGCCGATGAACGAATACTTGCCCTCGATGCCCTATTCGCAGACAATTTCCGTCGGCGCTTTCAGACGTGAAAAATGTCTTCAATCACCTTTACAATGGCGTATGGTCCTACGATCACTACTTCATCTTGAAGAAGGATGTCGTAGGAAGAATTGGATTCTCTGGTTACCAGAAGTGCAAGGTTGCGTTGCGGATGCTTGCATATGCCATAGTCATAGATTCGTGGGGCGAGTACCTCCGGATATCTGAGAGCACATGGTGAGACGCCATGGTCAGATTTGGTACTGCGGTGATCGAGGTGTTTGAACCTCGGTACTTGAGAGAACCAACTATCGCAGACACTGAAGGCTCATGGCACTCTCGAAAGCAAGTGGATGGCCAGGGATGCTCGAATCTGTTGATTGCATGCACTAGAGATGGAAGAACTGCCCAAAAACTCTACAAAGGCGATACCAGAGCCATGTTAAGAAGCCCATCATCATTCTTGAAGCATTTGCATCACATGACCTCTGGATGTGGCACACTTTTTTTGGCATGTCCGAGTCTCACAATGATATCAAAGTGTTGTAGCGGTCTCCATTATTTGCTAGGTTGACTAAAGGGCAAGCTCCTTTGAGGGTGTCCTGGACTAAGGGGTCCTCGGGCTGACGGTCAATCTCTCGTGCGCCGGATTGGTGGGCTGCTACCTATTGAGCTTGCGTTGGTTTTTCCCTTGAAGAGGAAAGGGTGATGCTGCAAAGTAGAGTAAGTATTTCCCTCAGTTTTGAGAACCAAGGTATCAATCCAGTAGGAGGCAACACACAAGCCACCGAATACCTGCACAAACAAACACCAACTTGCACCCAACGCGACAAAGGGGTTGTCAATCCCTTCACGGTTATTTGCAAAGTGAGATCTGATATAGATGGATAAACGGTAAAGTAATATTTTTGGTATTTTTGGTTTATGGAACGGAAAGTAAAAGATTGCAAAGAAAGTAAATAAGTAACTAAAATTGTAGATCGAAAACTTGTATGATGGAAAGTAGACACGGGTGAGGGAGTCCTGGATTAAGGGGTCCTCGGATGGTCGAACTATGTGACGTGGGCCGGACTAATGGGTCGTGAAGGTACAAGATAGAAGGCCTTTTTCCCGTGTCCGGGTGGAGCTCTTCCTGGCGTGGATAGCAAGCTTGGCGGCTAGTCATATAGTTTCCTTTCTCTATAAACCGACTTTGTACAACCCTGGCCCTCCCCAGTGTCTATATAAACCGGAGGGGTTAGTCCGTAGAGGTAAGACAACCATACAGGCAAGACATCTAGGGTTTAACCATTACGATCTCGAGGTAGATCAGCTCTTGTAACTCCTATAATCATCAAAGTCAATCAAGCAGGAAGTAGGGTATTACCTCCATTAAGAGGGCCCAAACCTAGGTAAACATCGTGTCCCCTGCCTCCTGTTACCTTCGATCCTCACGGTTGGGGACCCCCTACCCAAGATCGGCCGGTTTTGACACCGACATTGGTGCTCTCATTGAGAGTTCCTCTGTGTTGTTGATAGAAGGATCGATGGCTTGCCTTGTCAGCGACGGCAAGTTCACCTCTAGAAGGGCCCTAGTTCCCGGGCAGATCCTCCAGATCGGCAGTTTCATCATAGGCGCCCGCCCGGCCGTCAAGCCGAAAGCGGTCCCCCCGATTGCCAAAAACCATCTCTGCATCAACCCCGAAAGCGTCGATAAGATGGATCCGACAGATATCTCGTCTTTAAACCAATTTCTAGATCGCATCGCCGCCCAGGGGGTCGCAACAGATTATGATCTGATCAGGCTTAAACCTGATCAGAGGGAAATCAGATCCCCACCTGTCACCCACCTGGTGACCGTCGTGGAAGAGCAAGTTGAGGATACCGGTCCTCCTATGCTGAAAACAAACTATGTTCGGATCTTTGAGCCCTGCGAGCCGGACACCCGTCTTCGAGAAGAGACCATCTATCCTCCGAACATAGAATCAGGCGTTGAGCCTAAAAACCCCCAGGACACTCCGGATCCTGGGCTAGTGACCTCAGAAATTTTTCAAAATCCGGATTCCTCAGTGGGTCAGGGTTCGGATTTAAACCCACCCGCCCACCACAATCAATACTCTCCAAGCAATTCCGGTCCCCCGGATATATACGACTTAATGTACATACGGCAGCAACCTTAGGAAACAGTCCATCACTTTTGGGCTAGATTCCTACTTGTTAAAAACAAGATTAAAGGTTGTTGCGACGACGATGCGGTATCAGTATTTTGCCGCAACTATACGGACGAGGGGATCCTCAATGCCCTCAACCGACGCCGCATACTGCACTTTGCAGATTTGGCACACATAGTACAAAAGTATTGTGCAATGGAAAGCGCCTGGAAAGCCCAGACAGCTCGGTGGGAACCATCAGCCTTTAAGCCACCCACCGGCCGGGCAAAAAGGATGCACCCTCACGGGGCACATCATCGCTTCACGGACAAGAAAATTAAGCCCTTAAAGGGACATAGAACTTTCCTTAATGGATGGCTCGACAAGCCTTGCCAGATACACACGATGCCAAATTCCGAACCAACACATAGCCTTCGGGCATGTTGGATACTCCGGCAGGTGGCCAAGAGCGGTGAGGCAATCCTCACCAACACTACCCCAGAGAAGTGCTCCTCTGAGGATAATGATCTCAATGTATTTACGGTCTTCGAGACCTTTTCTTCAAATAATCGGCGTAAGAGGACGCTCCGCGACCTCGCCGAAGTTAACCAAGTAGCCATAATAAACCCTTGGAACGACATGGCGATAACCTTCAACGCCACTGACGAACCACGGGCCCGATCAGTCCAAGCACCAGCCGCTTTAGTTCTAAACCCAATTGTGGATGGCTTTTGGCTTACTAAAGTGCTCATGGACGGGGGCAGCTGATTGAACCTCATATACGAGGACACGCTCGACAAAATGCAAATAGACAAGAGCCGCAAGGAGCAGAGTAGTACAACCTTTCGGGGTATTATCCCCAGCCGAGAGTCGGTGTTCAGGAAAAATAAAACTTGATGTGGTATTCGGCACGCCTGAGAACTACAGGTCCGAAGAGTTAATCTTCTAGGTGGCACCTTTCAACAGCGGATATCATGCCCTGTTGGGGCGAGATGCATTCACACGCTTTCAAGCCATACCTCTACGGGTACATGAAGCTCAAAATGCCCGGGCCCAACGGAGTTATCACTATCGCCAGTGATCCAGACATAGCACTCCGCGCTGAAAACAAACCGCATCCCTGGCCCTCGAGGCACTATCCGAGGCCCTTGAGGCCGAGGAGCTCACCGCTCTGTGTTCCAAAGTGGATAGAGATGACGTAATCCTCGACAAAAGGCCTAAATCCACTTCTTTCAAACTGGCAGATGAAATGTCAAATTCCAAGTTCACCCGACGGATCCTAATAAAACAGCAGCCATTGGAGCACAACTCCATCCGGCGATCGACGCTGCTCTGAGAGCATTCCTGCGTGAGAATTGGGATATTTTCGCCTGGCACCCTTCGGATATGCCAGGAATCCCACGCAGACTGGCCGAACATAGCCTCAACATAATAAAGGGGTTCAAGCCAGTTAAGTAAACGCTGCGGCGATTTTCCGAACCCAAACGACAAGCTATGGGGGAGGAGCTAGCCAAACTACTTGAAGCCGGGTTTATTTGAGAAATAAAACACCCGGATTGGCTAGCAAACCTATTCATGGTGCCAAAGAAGGACAAATCCTCGCGCCTTTGTGTCAATTTTAAAGACCTCAATAAAGCTTGCCCCAAGGACCCCTTCCCATTGCCCCGCATTGACCAGATCATTGATCCCACTGCAGGACACGATTCACTGTGTTTCCTCGATGCATACTCCGGATACCATCAGATTAAGATGAAGGAATCCGATCAGGCTGCAACGGCATTTATCACTCCGTACGGGCCTTTCTGTTTTAACACTATGCCTTTCGGGCTTAAACACGCCGGCGCCACCTACCAACGCATGATCCAAACATGCCTGGAAAAGCAAATTGGCAAGACGGTGGAGGCGTATGTAGATGATGTAGTCATCAAAACCAAACATGTTGAATCATTGATAGACGACTTACGTCTTACATTCGACAACCTCCGAACATATGACATACGGCTCAATCCGGGAAAATGCGTTTTCGGCGTTGCGGCCGGAAAGCTGCTTGGGTTCATCGTTTCCAATAGAGGAATTGAAGCAAACCCAGCCGAAATCCAAGCCTTGTCTCAGTTGGCAATACCAACAGACCTAAAACAAGTCCAAAAACTAGCTGCGTGCGTGGCAGCCTTGAGTCGCTTTATCTCCAGACTGGGAGAGAAGGCGTTGCCGCTATATCGCCTGCTTCGATGTACCGACCACTTTGAGTGGACGGACGCGGCAATGGCCGGGTTGGAAGAAATAAAAACTCTGCTAGCAAACAATCCAATCCTTGCCGCACCTAACATCAGCGAACCTATGCTACTGTATATATCCGCAACTCGCCAGGTGGTGAGCGCAGTACTCGTCGTCGAACGAGAGGAAGAGGGACATAAATTCCCACTCCAAAAACCCGTATATTACGTATCAGCGGTTCTCACGCCATGCAAATCCCGATACCTGCACTATCAAAACATAGCATATGCGGTTTTCATGGCATCTCGGAAGCTGCGACACTACTTTCAAGAGTGCTCAATCACGGTGGCCTCCGAGGTACCACTCAATGACATCATAAATAATCGAGATGCCACCGACCGCATTGCAAAATGGGCCATCGAGCTCCTACCATTTGAAATAGCGTATAAACCACGCCGAGCCATTAAATCTCAAGTGTTGGCCGACTTCGTCGCCGAATGGACAGAAGCCGAACTTCCTAAAGAGTACGGCACATACTCCAACTGGGTGATGTACTTCGACAGCTCAAAAATATTAGCCGGATTGGGGGCCGGTGTCATCCTAACATCCCCTACAGGGGACACGGTCCGTTACGTATTGCAAATCATGTATACGGACTCTAATAATGCAACCGAATATGAGGCGCTACTGCATGGTCTTCGGATGGCTGTTTCTATGGGAATACAACGCCTTGAGGTGCGCGGGGATTCAAATCTCGCAATATCCCAAATAAACGGAGAATTCGATGCAAAAGATCCAGAGATGGTAGCTTACCGCAATGCCGTGCTCAAAATATCAGCTCGGTTCGAGGGGCTCGAGTTTCATCATGTGGCCCGGGACAGTAACCAAGCAGCGGACATCCTTGCTCGAATGCGCTAAATGCGACCCCGTCCCGCCTAACACCTTCGTGGAAAGACTCTTTAAGCCATCCGTGGTATGGCCGGACGAGAGCGGAAACACCAGTCCGGCGCTGATCACACCCCCAGATGCCGAACACGATTCAGACATCATCGGGGGCTCGAGCACAGAACCAACACCTTCCGCCCATGTAATCATGGCGGTAATCGCTCCATGGACCGAACCCTTCCTGGCCTACCTTAATAGGTGGGAGTCCCCGAGGACCAGAATGAGGCTCGTTGCATCGTTCGACGCTCGAAAGCCTACAAGGTTCATGAAGGAGAACTCTACATGAAAAGTACTACCAGAGTCCTTCAAAGATGTATCTCCGAAGAGGAGGGACGACAGCTCTTGAATAAAATCCATGCTGGCCTTGGTGGCCATCACGCCGCAGCTCGGGCCCTTGTTAGTAAAGCCTTCCGTACTGGTTTGTTCTGGCCTACGGCCCGTGCAGATGCACAGGACCTCGTCCAACACTGTGTGGGATGCCACCTCTTCGCAAATCAAAGCCATATGCCGCCTACCACCCTACGAACAATCCCCATTACTTGGCCTTTCGTGGTCTGGGGGCTGGACATGGTCGGACCCCTTAAAGGGGGAAGCCATAAGAAAAAATACCTGCTGGTTATGGTAGATAAATTTACTAAGTGGATAGAGGCCAGACCAGTTAAAACGGCTGAAGCCGGACCAGTGATAGATTTCATATCTAGTGTCGTACACCATTATGGTGTCCCACACATCATCATCACTGAAAACGACTCTAACTTTACAGCCAACGAGGTAAAAACTTGGTGTGCTAATCTGGGCATCAAGCTAGGTTATGCCTCCGTATATCACCCTCAAACAAACGGTCAAGTCGAAAGGGCCAATCGCCTAATAATGAGTGGCATTAAATCCAGACTAGTGCGATCTCTAAAGGAGTCGGACAAACACTAGGTCGAGGAGCTTGACTCCGTATTCTGGGGGCTGCGGACCACACCCAATCGCATGACCGGATACACACCGTTCTTCATGGTGTACGGCGTAGAGGCCGTCTTGCCCTGCGATATTATTCATGACTCACCTCCAGTGCGCATGTATGAAGAGAAAGAGGCCGAGCTCGATCGGCAAGACGACTTAGATGGCCTAGAGGAGGAGCGCGATGTCACAAAAGCTCGTTCCGCATGCTACCAACAACAGGCTCAAAGATACCAAAGCAGAGAAGTGCGGGCCAAGACTTATAATGTCGGTGAACTCGTTCTACGCCTACTAGAGAAGAAAAAGGACAAGCTCAAGCCCAAAGGGAGGGTCCCTTCATTATAGATGAAGTTCTCAATAGAGGAGCCTATCGCCTTCGTAATGCATCGGACAATCACTTAGAGCCAAACCCATGGAACGCTGCCAGACTCCGAAGATTCTACGCCTAAGTCCGGACACATTGTTCGTTACCTTTTTCTCTTTTTTCTTTTTTCTTTTCATTTGTTTTATGATTTCTAGCATGTGTTCGGGTAAGCCGCACACTTGCGGGGAATACATCTTTAAATGTACACACCCCACCTTAACTGGGGGCTTCCTTCAAATAGAAGCTTTTTATTATCTCCAGCATAAGGCTCATCATATATATGTGTATTTTTTTTCTCATATACGTCCTATCTTCGCCATTATATGCACCTCTATGACTTAAGTTTTTGCCAAGCTGGGTTGCCTGGCTCCTGTGCTTATGCCCTACGTCCCCCCTTGTTTGGCTAGGGCATAAAGGGAGCACCTCTGTGATTGTTATAGCCGAGTCATCCGGACATGTACCTCAGACGGGTGAAGCCGAAAGCTAGCGTTCTTAAGGGAATAATTGGTCGGCGGGCAAAAGACGAATTGCCTTTGTAGCAGTATAAACTACCAAAAATACAAAAGACTCCTGTGATTCTTTCGCATCACATCTTAGTCATGCATAAATGCATGCCGACCCAGGAAGAGGAACCCTTAATGGAACTATTCTTTCTTGAAGATGTTTCTTACGTTAAAAAGTAATATAGCATAACTCCCCGAATACAGTTTGTCTGTTCAAGCATTATGACCGGACCACCTGGTTCCCGAACATACTTGGTGTTTCCCACAGTATAGTATTCGGAAACACTCCACCCTTGGGTTTCGGAGGCTAAAAGCGAAAGGTCCGCCATGACAATCTTTTACAAATCAACCGGAGATAAGTTTTGCTGATAAAGTGTATTGTCACATAAAATCACAAACCTACTCTTTATCTATACCATCTATCAGGTTGTCTAGTTTACAGTCCTGCTGTGAAAATTTGGTGGTATCTTTACTTGGTCATACACCAAGCTAACCGGAATTTCTTGTCCGTCCGGTCCCCGAGGTCCAACCCGGGCCATATGATTTGAATCAAATCCGGTATACCGCGTTTTCACCATGGCCCAGGCCTCTCATGCACCCACTCGACATGCCGATGCCTTCCACAGCTCAAAGCGAAGACGAGCTCCTTTGAATAGCTCCGCGAGCTCCCCCATTAGTCATGGAGGAGAATCGGATGGCCATAAAGCCCTAGCCATATTCCTCATCGCTTTTCGAGCTCGCTCATGCACCTTGGATAACTCTTGCAGCAAGTCGCCTTGAAATCCGGACACTTCTCCTTCAGGCCGCCCAGTTAGCAAACCTACATGAACAAATCTTGTAAAAATTCTCCTTCAAGAGATCTTATGAAAGTAAGGTTCAGGGACATACTAAATATGCCGCCTTTCAGCTTTCATTTCTCCTTCAAAGCATCCGACAGCTGGGCTCTTATGTCCTTTAGCTCCTCGGCTTGCTTGATGTTGGCATCCTGTAGTTTGTTCTTCTCATTAATGGTCTGTGTTAATACACGTTGACCAGTAGCTTCTTGCCCTTCGACATGTTGCTTTTCCGCCTGAGTGGCCTTTAGCCTCTCATCCACCTGATTTGTCGACCCTGCTGCCGTAAATAAAACAATGGATATTCAAAATCCTTGTCAGCACAGGATCGTATTTTCCGAACACTGTTGTGCTTACCATCCGAAGCCTTCTGGGATTTCTTCAAATCTTCCAGTTCGGCGGTGGCAACAGCTAGCTTGGTCCGACATTCTTGAAGCTCCTGAGACAGCGTGTTCTTTTTCGCCATGAGTACCTGACAACATTAAACGACCCTTAAATCAGTTGGGTCAACTGCTTCAAGTCTCGGGGGCTACTGGCATATGATTATTGAATCCAAATTAAGCTTTTACCTGCATATCTTTTGAAAGTTGGTGAGTGGCTCCGGCAAGTCCATCCCGAGCAGCTCGGATGTATGCATCCGCTGAGCTGAGGGCATTGAACGCCTCTTCAGTGAGACTAGGGTCGCGCATGGCCTCTTTCCTCCTCTGATGATTCTCCAATTTGGAGTAGGTGACGGATACGTTATCCGAGTCCTCTTGGAGGTGACAATCCGGCATTTTACCCGTATCGACCCTAGTCCTTATGGCAGGGTCCGGGGCCGGATTTGTCGGTGCATGGCCAGTGAGGTCCCCGGATATAGTCCGGCGTATGCTCTTCCTGCAAGACGGCCCAATGAAAAAACGTCACGATTCGGTCTGTCCACCGGGTGCGTGTTAAAAACTATACCTCTTTGGTGACGGCGAGGGCTCCGTAGTATCGTCGTTGGCCTTTCTTTTCAAAGACTCGCCCTGCGCAGGTGTCGCCTTCTTAGAAGACACCTTTGGTATAGCTCAGCGAGACGAGTGTCGCCCCTTCGGAGCATGAGACAGTGCGGTGGGTGAGGCGCAATGAGAAAACTCTTTCGGAGGAGACGTCTCCTGGGTACTTACATGGGAGGAAGGGAGAAGGCCGGGGTAATCGACTGTAATGGCTACTTTCGTCCCGTCATAGCTCGCCTGATAAAAAACTCCCTCCTTAAGCTCTATAAATATGTTCGGATCCTCTTCATATCCGGGATCTAGGTCCCGAATATGATCCTCTGGCTGCGGAGCGGGGCTGTAGATCCCCTCGACGATCTTTCTCCATTTCTGTCAAAAAGCAGGCGGATTAAATTCGACTAACATGGAATCTGGAGAAAAGGTTGAGTAAAGCCAGTAATAGGAAAAATCAACCAGGGGATGGGGTTATACATGGAAAATCCTTCCCGGCACGTTAAACGAGCGAAGTCCTCCTTCTCCCCTTTGTATAGATCGGCTAAGATAGCGGCCAGGGCAGCAAAATTATCTGGACCTTTGCGCAGACAACGGGAAGCGTCATCTTCCCCTTTATAATTCCACATGGGGAGGCCTCTAGATTGGAGCGGCTGAACATATCGGGTTATGCTAGTAGCCATTACCTCAATTATAGACAGCCCGGAGTTGGCAAGTACCCTGATCTTGCTTGCCAGTCTCGAAACCTCTGCACTATCTTCTTCTTCGAGGCTTCGGGGACGCCAGCTGGCGCGCTTCTTTAAGGGAGCGCTGGAGAATTCGGGAAGGCCGCGCTGGATTGGGTTCGGAAGAATGACGTCTTCAATATAAAACCACTCCGAGGGCCACTGTTCGGATGCCTTCTTAGGAGTGCCGGACAGGTATCCAGTCCCGGCTATGCGCCATACTTCGGCGCCGCCCACCTCGAATATAGACCCCTTTTGGGAGCGGGGGACGAGGCAGAAAAATTTCCGCCATAGCTCGAAATGGGCCTCGCAGCCCAGGAACAGCTCACAAAGAGCAACAAAGCCCGCGATATGCAGGATGGAGCCCGGCGTCAGATTGTGCAGTTGGAGGCCATAATACTCCAGTAGACCTCTGAGGAAAGGATGAATAGGAAAGCCTACACCTCTCAAGAGGAAGGAAACAAAGCACACCCGCTCCTCTTTAGAAGGAATGGGGAAATTCTCCGCCAAGGCTTCACCATCGATGGAAGTTAATCCAGCTCGAACGGAGACTAGATCCGCGGGAGGAAGATACCCCTGCATATGAAGTTTTCTTAGATGGGCATGGGATACCGAACAACTTTCCCAGTCGCCTTTTTGAGGGCCGTTGGGGCGCGAGCTGGAGCTGGGGACGCTGGCCATGTTTGGGCGATTTCCTACGACAAGCTCTAAGGATTTCCGCATGGTGGGGAATGGTTGCTGAGATCCAATCTCTTTATATAGGCGCCTTTCCCGCCTGGTCGAGGGGTTCTTTGTAAAAACACCAAGACTGTTAACATTCATTTGACACGTGGAAGCCAAGGCGACATCAATAAAGAAATGATATTTAATGGGCAGCCGAACTATCGTCACTCCGAAGTATAATGGAGAACCCGCCTTGCAAAGCCGAAGACATAAAGCCGGATACTACATCGTCATTGAAGGCAAGTTCGGGGGCTACTGAGGGAGTCCTGGATTAAGGGGTCCTCGGATGGTCGGACTATGTGACGTGGGCCAAACTAATGGTCGTGAAGGTACAAGATAGAAGGCCTTTTTCCTGAGTCCGGTTGGAGCTTTTCCTGGCGTGGATAGCAAGCTTGGCGGCTGGTCGTATAGTTTCCTTTCTCTGTAAACCGACTTTGTACAACCCTGGCCCTCCCTGGTGTCTATATAAACTAGAGGGGTTAGTCCGTAGAGGTTAGTCAACCATACAGGCTAGACATCTAGGGTTTAACCATTACGATCCCGAGGTAGGTCAGCACTTGTAACTCCTATACTCATCAAAGTCAATCAAGCAGGAAGTAGGGTATTACCTCCATTAACAGGGCCCGAACTTGGGTAAACATCGTGTCCCCTGCCTCCTGTTACCTTCGATCCTCAGACGCATAGTTCGGAACCCCCTACCCGAGATCGGCCGGTTTTGACACCGACAATGGGGGCCATAGGTTTCACTAGAGGCTTCTCTCAAGATAGAAAATATTACGGTGCGTGAACAAATTACTGCCGAGCAATTGATAGAAAAGCCCAAAGTTATGACGATATCTAAGGCAATGATCATGAATATAGGCATCACGTCTGTATCAAGTAGATCGACTACTGCCTGCATGTACTACTATTACTCCACACATCGACAGCTATCCAGCATGCATCTAGAGTATTAAGTTCATAAAGAATGGAGTAACGTTTTAAGCAAGATGACATGATGTAGAGGAATTAAATCAAACAATATGATGAAAACCCCATCTTTTTATCCTCGATGGCAACAATACAATACGTGTCGGTTCCCCTTCTGTCACTAGGATCAAGCACCCAAGATTGAACCCAAAGCTAAGCACTTCTCCCATTGCACGAAAAACCAATCTAGTTGGCCAAACCAAATCGATAGTTCGAAGAGACTCGCAAAGATATCAAATCATGCATATAAGAATTCGGAGGAGATTCAAATAGTATTCATAATAAGCTGATCATAAATCCACAATTCATCGGATCTCGGCAAACACACCGCAAAAGAGTATTACATCGAATAGATCTCCAAGAACATCGAGGATAACATGGTATTGAGAATCAAAGAGAGAGAAGAAGCCATCTAGCTACTAGCTATGGACCTGTAGGTCTGTGGTAAACTACTAGCGCTTCATCGGAGAGGCAATGGTGTTGATGTAGAAGCCCTCCGTGATTGAACCCCTAGATGGGATCTCACACGTACAAAAGGTTGCGGCGGTGGAAAAGTTGTTTCGTGGCTCCCCCGGAAGTTTTTGGGATATTTGAGAATATATAGGTGGAAGAAATAGGTCGATGGAGTCACGAGGGGCCCACAAGGGAGGGGGCGCGCCCTACCCCCCTGGGTGCGCCTCCCGACCTTGTGGCCACCTTGTGGCTTCCCTGACGTGCACTCCAAGCCCTCTGGATGTCTTCTGGTCCAAGAAAAATCATCGCAAAAGTTTCATTCCGTTTGGTATTCCTTTTCTGCGAAACTCTAAAACAAGGAAAAAACAGGAACTGGCACTGGGCTGTAGGTTAATAGGTTAGTCCCAAAAATCGTATAAAATAGCATATTAATGCATATAAAACATCCAAAACAGATAATATAATAGCATGGAACAATCATAAATTATAGATACGTTGGAGACGTATCAAGCATCCCCAAGCTTAATTCCTGCTCGTCCTCGAGTAGGTATATGATAAAAATAGAATTTTTGAAGTGGAATGCTACCTAACATATGTATCCATGTAATCTCTTTATTGTGGCATGAATGTTCAGATCCGTGAGATTCAAAACAAAAATTTAATATTGACATAAAAACAATAATACTTCAAGCATACTAGCAAAATAATCATGTCTTCTCAAAATAACATGGCCAAAGAAAGCTTATCCCTAAAAAATCATATAGTCTGGCTATGCTCCATCTTCATCACACAAAATATTCAAATCATGCACAACCCCGATGACAAGCCAAGCAATCGTTTCATACTTTCAATGTTCTCAAACCTTTTCCACTTTCACGCAATACATGAGCGTGAGCCACAGACATAACACTATAGGTGGAATAGATGGTGGTTGTGGAGAAGACAAAAAGAGGGAGATAGTCTCACATCAACTAGGCGTATCAACGGGCTATGGAGATGCCCATTAATAGATATCAATGTGAGTGAGTAGGGATTGCCATGAAACGGATGCACTAGAGCTATAAGTTTATGAAAGCTCAAAACGAAAACTAAGTGGGTGTGCATCCAACTCGCTTTCTCACGAAGACCTAGGGCAATTTGAGGAAGCCCGTCATTGGAATATACAAGCCAAGTTCTATAATGAAAATTCCCACTAGTATATGAAAGTGATATCATAGGAGACTCTCTAACATGAAGATCATGGTGCTACTTTGAAGCACAAGTGTGGTAAAAGGATAGTAACATTGCCCCTTCTCTCTTTTCTCCCTCTTTTTTTTATTTGGGCCTTCTCTCATTTTTTGGCCTCTTTTTTTTCGCCTGGAGTCTCATCCCGACTTGTGGGGGAATCATAGTCTCCATCATCCTTTCCACACATGGGACAATGCTCTAATAATGAAGATCATCACACTTTTATTTACTTACAACTCAAGAATTACAACTCGATACTTAGAACAAAATATGACTCTATATGAATGCCTCCGGCGGTGTACATGGATGTGCAATGAATCAAGAGTGACATGTATGAAAGAATTATGAACGGTGGCTTCACCACAAATACGATGTCAACTACATGATCATGCCAAGCAATATGACAATAATGATGCATGTCATATAAATGGAACGGTGGAAAGTTGCATGACAATATATCTCGGAATGGCTATGGAAATGCCATAATAGGTAGGTATGGTGGCTGTTTTGAGGAAGGTATATGGTGGGTTTATGGTACCGGTGAAATTTGTGCGTTACTAGAGAGGCTAGCAATGGCGGAAAGGTGAGAGTGTGTATAATCCATGGACTCAACATTAGTCATAAAGAACTCACAAACTTATTGCAAAAATCTATTAGTCATCAAAACAAAGTACTACGCGCATGCTCCTAGGGGGTAGATTGGTAGGGAAAGACCATCGCTCATCCCCGACCGCCACTCATAAGGAGGACAATCAATAAATAAATCATGCTCCGACTTCATCACATAACGGTTCAGCATACGTGCATGCTACGAGACTCACAAACTTTAACACAAGTATTTCACAAATTCACAACTATTCACTAGTATGACTTTAATATCACCATCTTCATATCTCAAAACAATCATAAGGAATCAAACTTCTCATACTACTCAATGCAGTTTATATGAGAGTTTTTATTATATCCCTCTTGGATGCCTATCATATTAGGACTAATTTTATAACCAAAGCAAATTACCATGCTGTTTTAAAGACTCTCAAAATAATAAAAGTGAAGTACGAGAGTTCAACAATTTCTATAAAATAAAACCACCGCCGTGCTCTAAAAAGATATAAGTGAAGCACTAGAGCAAAATTGCCTAGCTCAAAAGATATAAGTGAAGCACATAGAGTATTCTAATAAATCATGATTCATGCGTGTCTCTCCCAAAAGGTGTGTACAGCAAGGATGATTGTGGCAAACTAAAAAGCAAAGACTCAAATCATACAAGACGCTCCAGACAAAACACATATGATGTGGCGAATAAAAATATAGCCTCAAGTAAAGTTACCGATAGACGAAGACGAAAGAGGGAATGCCTTTCGGGGCATCCCCAAGCTTAGGCTCTTGGTATCGTTGAATATTAACTTGGGGTGCCTTGGGCATCCCCAAGCTTAGGATCTTGCCACTCCTTATTCCATAGTCCATCAAATCCATACCCAAAACATGAAAACTTCACAACACAAAACTCAACAGAAAATCTCATAAGCTTCGTTAGTATAAGAAAATAAATCACCACTTTTGGTACTGTTGTGAAGTCATTCTTTATTATATTGGTGTAATATCTACTGTATTGCAGCTTTTCCATGGTTCATACCCCCGATACTAGCCATAGATGCATCAAAATAAGCAAACAACACGCGAAAAACAGAGTCTATCAAAAACAGAATAGTCTGTAGTAATCTGAATAGTTCGCATAGTTCTGTAACTCCAAAATCCTAAATTATTAGGACGACCTAAGAAATTTGTATATCAATCTACTATAAAAAAATTCAGAATTTTTTGACGCTTCTATGATTTTTAAAACTTCTGGGTCTGAGCGCATAAGTTTCTGTTTTTTCAGCAAGATCAAATCAACTATTACTGTAAGCTATCCCAAAGGTCTTACTTGGCACAAACACTAATTAAAATACAAAACCACATCTAACCAGAGGCTGGATGAATTTTTTTTGCAAAACAGAACCTAAAAAATAAAAATAAAAATAAAATTGGGTTGCCTCCCAACAGGCGCTATTGTTTAACACCCTTAGCTAGGCATAAAACACGAATAGATCTAGGTATAATCATAATAATAATAGGGAAAATCTCGAAAACTCATCTCATGCTCCCTTCGTTCAGCAGTAAGTTTTCTTTGTGGTAAGCAAAAGTAATCAAAAGGGCTAAAGTTAATAGGATAAGAATCACCAAGCTCGATTTCGGGAGGAATTGGTTCCTCCTTTGGCCCTTCATATTGTTTGACCAACTCATCACTATAAGCATTCTTTTGGCAAAAAGTCATGAGCTTGTGTCCAAGAGAGAAACCCAAACCGTTGTTTTGTATAGCAAAATCATCATTAAGCTCAGAAATCTTATCAATTAAAACATTGGTAGGGACCCTCTTTCTTAAATTTTCGTTATAAGCAACATGATCTAAGGATCGTAAACGCATTATGTCCTCTTGATTAAAGAGAATTCCCTCTATGGGAGGACGACCACCATCTACTTTATAATGAGCAAAAATTTCACTAGCTTCTTTCATAATAAATCTAAATTCATGAGCTAGGAATATAGTGGCGGCGCGCTTAACAGAAGAATGCTCAATGTTAGAAAACTCTAGAAAAATTCTTTGTATGGATGGATGCATGTGAACAAATTGTCTTTCAAGTTCAACAAAAAGCAAAGATATAGCATCCGCAAGACTACTAGTTTTATGGAGGATAGATCCACCCATGGTGGGGAGTGCACCGGCACAAGTAAAGAAATCTTGAATAACCCCCTTTCCAATAATATTTCCTCTACCAATGCGGAATTTCTTAGCGTGCAAGATAGTGGTTTCTTCATGTGGACCAGAATTAGCAAAAGCATCAAAGTATCCCCCATCCTTACTACTATTCTTTTCAGCGATAACGTCCCCAGTTTCAGACATGGTGGCGACAAACAAATCTAGCAAACGAGTAACCAAAAGGCAAACGAAGAAGACGAACGGAAGGGGCGAAGAAAAGGCGAATCTTTTCGAAAATCGTTTTCGAAGTGGGGAGAGGAAAACGAGAGGCGAATGTCGAATAATGTAATACGAGGGATGAGAGTTTATGATGGGTACTTGGTATGTCTCGGCTTGGCATAGATCTCCCCGGCAACGGCGCCAGAAATTCTTCCTGCTACCTCTTGAGCTTGCATTGGTTTTTCCCTTGAAGAGGAAAGGGTGATGCAGCAAAGTAGAGTAAGTATTTCCCTCAATTTTGAGAACCAAGGTATCAATCCAGTAGGAGACAACGCACAAGCCACCGAATACCTGCACAAAGAAACACCAACTTGCACCCAACGCGACAAAGGGGTTGTCAATCCCTTCACGGTTATTTGCAAAAGTGAGATCTGATATAGATGGATAAACGGTAAAGTAATATTTTTGGTATGTTTGGTTTGTGGAATGGAAAGTAAAAGACTGCAAATAAAGTAAATAGGGAACTAAAATTGTAGATCGGAAATTTGTATGATGGAAAGTAGACACGGGGGCCATAGGTTTCACTAGAGGCTTCTCTCAAGATAGAAAATATTATGGTGGGTGAACAAATTACTGCCGAGCAATTGATAGAAAAGCGCAAAGTTATGACAATATCTAAGGCAATGATCATGAATATAGGCATCACGTCCGTATCAAGTAGACCGACTCATGCCTGCATCTACTACTATTACTCCACACATCGACCGCTATCCAGCATGCATCTAGAGTATTAAGTTCATAAAGAATGGAGTAACGCTTTAAGCAAGATGACATGATGTAGAGGAATTAACTCAAACAATATGATGAAAACCCCATCTTTTTATCCTCGATGGCAACAATACAATGCATGTCGGTTTCCCTTCTGTCACTAGGATCGAGCACCGCAAGATTGAACCCAAGGCTAAGCACTTCTCCCATTGCAAGAAAAACCAATCTAGTTGGCCAAACCAAATCGATAGTTCGAAGAGACTTGCAAAGATATCAAATCATGCATATAAGAATTCGGAGGAGTTTCAAATAGTATTCATAATAAGCTGGTCATAAATCCACAATTCATCGGATCTCAGCAAACATAGCGCAAAAGAGTATTACATCGAATAGATCTCCAAGAACATCGAGGAGAACATGGTATTGAGAATCAAAGAGAGAGAAGATGCCATCTAGCTACTAGCTATGGACCCGTAGGTCTGTGGTAAACTACTCACGCTTCATCGGAGAGGCAATGGTGTTGATGTAGAAGCCCTCTGTGATGGAATCCCCCTCCGGCAGGATGCCAGAAAAGGCCCCTAGATGGGATCTC
Organism: Triticum aestivum; assembly: GCF_018294505.1. Taxonomy (NCBI): domain Eukaryota; kingdom Viridiplantae; phylum Streptophyta; class Magnoliopsida; order Poales; family Poaceae; genus Triticum; species Triticum aestivum. The sequence continues at coordinate 89,524,024 of NC_057805.1, forward strand.
ACAGGTACAGAAGGTTGCGGCGGTGGAAAAGTGGTTTCGTGGCTCCCCCGGAAGTTTTTGGGATATTTGAGAATATATAGGCGGAAGAAATAGGTCGGTGGATTCACGAGGGGCCCACAAGGGTGGGGGCGCGCCCTATCCCCCTGGGCGCGCCTCCCGACCTTGTGGCCACCTTGTAGCTTCCCTGACGTGCACTCCAAGCCCTCTGGATGTCTTCTGGTCCAAGAAAAATCATCGCGAAAGTTTCATTCCATTTGGCATTCCTTTTCTGCGAAACTCTAAAACAAGGAAAAAATAGGAACTGGCACTAGGCTCTAGGTTAATAGGTTAGTCCCAAAAATCATGTGAAATAGCATATTAATGCATATAAAACATCCAAAACAGATAATATAATAGCATGGAACAATTAAAAATTATAGATACATTGGAGACGTATCATGGGCCGCTCTCTATCTATTGCTGGAAGGCCGAACTAGGCGACTTTGTGTTCGGGCAGGAAACCTCTAAAGCCTTGGTGTATACTCGAAGTCAAGATCCTGGAGATGGCATGTTTATCTCATGGTGGTAACTGACCATGTGTAACCCTAGGTACCCCTGGTGTCTATATAAACCGGAGGGTTTAGTCCTTAGAGGCTAGAAGAACCATCATCCTACTCATCTAGGGTTTAGTTCATCCGATCTCATGGTAGATCAACTCTGTAGCCATCATACACACATCAATATAATCAAGCAGGACATAGGGTTTTACCTCGTCGAGAGGGCCCGAACCTGGGTAAATACTGTCTCTGTGTTCTCTGTTACCCATTGATCCAAGATCTATAGCTCGGGAACCCCTACCCGAGATCCGCCGGTTTTGACACCGACCTTGGTGCTTTCATTGAGAGTTCTATTGTGGGATCGCCGAAGGACCAATGGCTCACCTAGTCATCAGAGATGGCGTCCGCACCAAGGACATCTTTGTTCCCGGCCAGCTCTTCATGTTCGGCGGCATCGTTTTGCATGCCAACTTGGCCGGTCACCTTGACCAGGTCGACAGTTTCGCCCCTGAGCATGAAATCAGGTTCGGCAACCTAGAGTACGTAGCTGACGCCAAGGGCGATCTGATCTTCATCGGGTTCTCAGCCTTGCCTGAGGAGCCCTGAAATCCTGAAGCTTTAAGTTCAAACTTTCTTTCCGACCCTATCTCCGGGTCAGCCCTTACCTTGGATCCGGCTTCAAGCCCGGATATGGCTTCAGCGTCCAAAGACCAGGGGTCAGCCCTAGCCGGAAGCGCCCCCACGCTAACACATCGGAGGTTGACTCCGAAGAAATCCTGGATACAGATCCGACCGGTCTCTCGCTGTTAAATAAGAAGCTAGATCAGATCTAGACAATGAACATCACAGGCGTCCCTTCCTCGGTCTACGATCGGATCGGGCCCGATGCAGACTGTGGGGAATTTTTCGTCCACTCCACCACCCACTTGGTAGCCACTATCGAAGACTTAACCGATATGTTGGAGTACGCCTCCGAAGAGGCCGAGGACATGGACGAGGATGTCAACGTCATGGCCTACACGACAGAACCCCCACCACTCCCTGCACGGGAAAGTGGATTGCCACTTCTACCTACGACGTCTACATGGTCGACACCACCAAGGAGGACTGCGGGGATCCCTCAAGGGTGTCATCCAAACGCCGATGCCAGAGAAAGAAATCCAGGGGACGCAAAAAGGGCAGGGAAGACAACCTGAACACAGACACAAACGGCACCGGGAACGACGGTGCTCCGGATAATATGGACGAGCTTGGCGATAATGCCACCCCCGAGCAGCACCTAGCCGCCCTTGATACGTCTCCAATGTATCTATATTTTTTTATTGTTCCATGCTATTATATTATCTGTTTTGGATGTTTTATATGCATTAATATGCTATTTTATATTATTTTTGGGACTAACCTATTAACCTAGAGCCCAGTGCCCGTTTCTGTTTTTCCTTGTTTTTTGAGTTTTACGGAGTCCAAACGGAATAAAACTTTCGTGATGATTTTTCTTGGACCAGAAGACATCCACGGAACTTGGAGACGAAGTCAGAAGAGTCCCGAGGGCTCCACAAGCCCTCTCAGCTCTATAAATTCACAAATATTCCCCCAACATCAGAAGCATCCACGAAAATACATTTCCACCGCCGCAGCCTTCTGTTCCCGTGAGATCCCATCTTGGGGCCTTTTCTGGCACCCTACCGGAAGGGGGATTCGGTCACGGAGGGCATCTACATCAACTCTATTGCCCTTCCGATGAAGCGTGAGTAGTTTACCACGGACCTAAGGGTCCATAGCTAGTAGCTAGATGGCTTCTTCTCTCTATGATCCTCAATACCATGTTCTCCTCATGTTCTTGGAGATCTATCTGATGTAATATTCTTTTGCGGTGTGTTTGTCGAGATCCAATCAATTGTGGATTTATGATCAGTTTATCTATATTATTTGAATCTTCTCTGAATTCTTATATGCATGATTTGATATCTTTGTACTCGAATTATTTGTTTGGTTTGGCCAACTAGATTGGTTCTTCTTGCAATGGGAGAGGTGCTTAGTTTAGGGTTCAATCTTGTGGTGTCCTCAGCCAGTGACAAAGTAGGGGTAGCGAGGCATGTATTTGTATTGTTGCCATCAAGGGTACAAAGATGAGGTTTTCGTCATATTGCTTGAGTTCATCCCTCTACAACATGTCAGCTTACTTAAGGCGTTATTCCGTTCTTATGAACTTAATACTCTAGATGCATGCTGGATAGCAGTAGATGTGTGGAGTAACAGTAGTAGATGCAGAATCGTTTTGGTCTACTTGACACGGACGTGATTCCTATATTCATAATCTTTGCCTTAGATATCATCATAACTTTGCGCTTTTCTATCAATTGCTCGACAGTAATTTGTTCACCCGTCGTATTATTTTCTTTCAAGAGAGAAGCCTCTAGTGAAACCTATGGCCCCCATGTCTATTTTCCATCATTTATTTTCAGATCTATAACCCAAAAATGCCTTGCTGCAATTTATATGTTTTTACTTTGTTTTATGTTTTAGTAGTCTTTTATATCTATCTCTATCAGATCTCATCCTTGCAAGTGATCGTGAAGGGATTGACAACCCCTTTATCGCGTTGGGTGCAAGTGTTTGATTGTTTGTGGAGGTGCATAGATTGGAGACTTGCATGTACCTCCTACTGGATTGATACCTTGGTTGTCAAAATTGAGGGAAATACTTATCTCTACTCTGTTGCATCACCCTTTCCTCTTCGAGGGAAAAACCAACGCAAGCTCAAGAAGTAGCAGCCCTCAAAGACCCCGAGGACCACGAGGACCCCAAAGACCACAGCGATCCCGAGGACCCCGGCGAATCCGAAGACATCAACTACCTCCCTTTTTCCGAGGATGAGGAGAGCCTCAGAGCCGAAGAATTCGTCGTCCCCAAAGACCCGCTAGACCAAGAACGGTTCAAGCGGCAACTTATAGCCACTGCCCGAAGCCTTAAGAAGAAGAAGCAATTGAAAGCTGAACAGGATACCCTCAACGACAGATGGACAAAAGTCCTAGCAGCAGACGAGGGCTACGTCAATGAGTGGCAGGACCAAAACAAAAGCTACCCATGGCGATGTTTGCTCCCTCAATTCGACGACGGGGCCCTTGAGCCCACATGCCCCAGACGCACTCAGGCCAACTAGCCAGACCGCCCCCTCGAGGACGGGATAGGATGGTTGGGGAAGCCGAATATCCACCTGCTCCCCCTTGCCGAAGAGGCAAGGAGCCAATGCAGCCAGAACACCCATATGATCTGCGAAACGACCTAGCCACCAGAGCAAGCCAAGCAAGATCCATCTATGGATCTAGAGGGCACCCCCCCGCTGGACGGGATGGATACCAAGCCTTGCGTGACAGAAACGATAGAGCCTGGGAGAAGCACCGTGTCCGGATGATAGCCGATCTCCGACATGACGTGGCCAAGGTGAGGGGCGCCGCACAACCAATGTGTTTTACAGATAAGGTGATGCAGCATCAGTTCCCCGAAGGGTTTAAACCCGTAAACATCGAACAGTATGATGGGACGACAGACCCAGCTGTGTGGATCAAAGACTTCCTTCTTCACATTCATATGGACCGAGGAGACGACCTCCATGCCATCAAATACTTACCACTAAAACTTAAAGGACCGGTCTAGCACTTGTTGAACAGCCTCCCCGAAAACTCCATTGGGAGCTGGAAGGAGCTTGAGGATGCCTTCCGCACTAACTTCCAAGGCATCTATGTTCGGCCCCCGGATGCCGACGACTTGAGCCATGTTGTTCAAAAGCCTGGAGATTTAGCCCAACAATTTTGGAATTGGTTCTTGACCAAGAAAAACTAGATCATGGGTTGTCCGGACGCGGAAGCAATAGCCGCTTTCAGGCACAGTATCCGGGACGAATGGCTCGCCCGCCAGCTCGGCCAAGACAAGCCGAAAACAATGTCGGCGCTCACCTCTCTCATGACCCGCTTTTGTGCGGGTGAAGATAGTTGGTTAGCTCGCAGAAGCAACCACCCGGACGAACCCGGCACCTTAGAAGTCCGGGGCAGAAAACGGGAAGCCACAGTGCAACAAGAACAAGCACCGGCACAACGTCGGAGAAGCTAATGACACGACAGTAAATGCCAGATTCAGCAACTCCAAATCAGGACCACGGAAGAAGCCCTCTAAAGGGAACAGGGATGGCCCTACCACGCTAGATAAAATCCTGGATAGACCCTGCCAGAATCATGGCACCTCAGATAAGCCCGCCAACCACACCAACCATAATTGTTGGGTAATCAAATAGGCCGGCAAGCTCACAACCGAGGAACAAGGCAAGGGCCCCCGCGGCAAGGATGATGATGAGCCTCGCGAGCCGAACAAAGGAGGCCAGAAACAATTCCCTCCTGAGATAAAAACTGTGAACATGATCTATGTCACACACATACCCAAGAAGGAACGCAAGCGTGCACTTTGGAATGTCCATGCCTTAGAACCAGTTGCCCCAAAATACAACCCGTGCCCGGCTTGCCTAATCACCTTCGATCGCAGAGATTATTCGACCAGTATCCATCACAGAGGAACGGCGGCTCTGGTGCTCGACCCCATCATGGACGGATACCACCTCACTAGAGTCCTCATGGACAATGGCAGCAGCCTCAATCTAATTTACTCAGACAAAGTGAGGAAGATGGGAATCGATTCATCAAGGATCAAAGCTAGCAACACCACATTTAAAGGAGTAATCCCCGGCATCGAAGCACGCTGCTCGGGCACTGTCACTTTGGAAGTAGTGTTCACCTCGCCCAACAACTTCTGAATTGAAGACTTGATCTTTGACATCCTGCCTTTTCACAACGGCTATCACGCACTTCTCGGTCGTACAACGTTCGCTCGCTTTAACGCCATCCCACACTACGCTTATCTGAAGCTCAAGATGCCTGGACCTAAGGGCATCATCACTGTTCATGGTAACATCGAGCGCTCGCTACGAACCGAGGAGCACACAACAGCCCTGGTAGCCGAAGTACAGGCCGACAAAGGGGCATCGAAGACCTAGGCTCACATCAAGGCGCTAGAAGCACACAAACGATCTCGGGCTACAACACCACTTCCGGAGCATACAGGTGCCCCCCTAAACAGGGATGCACTCCCCATAGCACGGCTTCTCTAGCCACAAAATACATACCTCGGGTACACCATTTGGCGCTTAAAATTCCATGGGTTGCTGTGGGGGCAAAAAATCGAAGGGTCGAGTGTTCGGCTTAACCGAACTGTGGCCAAATATCTCTTCGGACCATTACCAGGTACCATCTCGGGCCAGATTAGCGTAAAGCTGATATCCGATAGCAGATTCTCAAGGCCCTCTCTCAAGGGCCCATCCGCCTATCTCCATTTCTCCTATTTACGTAATCCCCACACAGAGCGAAGGTGCAGACGTGCAGCAGAGCGCAGTGGGGAAGTCAAACCACTCATATAGGCCCTGTGTAAACCTTTCCTCTACTATTTACATTTTTACAAAGTATATGTAAAACAGTTGAATCGGCAGTTTGAATTGTAGGGTTGGATGTCACACATTCACCGGAAATAAGGATTATCATTACGGTCCTATTACAGACGTCTATGTTGCATATCTCTTTCCGCTTTTTCATGCTGAACCAAACTCGTTCGATACACATTTTAGATGCGATCGGCTAATAAACCGGGGGCTTGAATATAAAGCTCGCCCCAAGCATCATTCTGACACTGTCTATAGTTGGGTTCCTCGACTCCTGTGCTTGCCCTTTTACATTCCACATTGTTCGGCTAGGAGGGTAAAGGGAGAACCACTGTGATTGTACTTCCAGCTCGTCTGGTTAAGTACCTCAGTGGAGAAAGCCGAAAACTGACTGTCATAATAGGCGAGAACTGGTCGGCGATCCGATGACAAGTGTCAAACTAAAAATCAATGGAGGTTATTCCGTGTCATACGAAGGGTTGCTTTCATAGAAACCAAGTGATGATGGTGTTATCCTTGGCACAGCCGAACATCATGAAAACACTAGGGGCTAGTCTGTTGGGAAACGTAGCATGCAATTTCAAAAAAAAATCCTACGCTCACACAAGATCTATCTAGGTGATGCATAGCAATGAGAGGGGGAGAGTGTGTGTACGTACCCTCGTAGACCTAAAGCGGAAGCATTTGACAACGCGGTTGATGTAGTCGAACTTCATCTTGTTCCGACCGATCAAGCACCGAACGTACGACACCTCCAAGTTCTGCACACGTTCAGCTTGACGTCCCTCGAACTCTTGATCCAGCAAAGTGTCGAGGAAGTAGATGAGTTCTGTCAGCACGACGGCGTGGTGACAGTGATGGTGAAGTGATCCGCGTAGGGCTTTGCCTAAGCACTACGAGAATATGACCGAGGGTGTAATCTGTGGAGGGAGGCGCCGCACACGGCTAACAGATGTTGTTGTGTGTTCTAGGCACCTCCCCCCTCATATATATAGGTGGGAGGGAGAGGGAGCAGCCAAGGAGCGCCCCAAGTAGGAGGAATCCTACTTGGGGGCCTTGTCCAATTCGGCTCCCCCCTTACCATATTCAACGAAGGGGGAAGGAAAGAGGAGGGAAGGAAGGGGGAGGCCGAATCCCTCCCCTTCCTTCTCTCTTCCTTCCTTTCTTTCCTCCTAAGGTGCGGCCCATATGGGGTGCAACAGCCCCTGATGGCTGCTGCATTTCCCCTCTTGGCCCATTAGGCCCATATCTTTGCCGGGGAATGCCCGGAACCCCTTCTGGTGACCTGATATGTAGCCGGTACCCCCAGAACACTTCTGGTGTCCGAATACTATCGTCCTATATATCAATCTTTACCTCTCGAGAATTTAGAGACTCATCGTCATGTCCGTGATCTCATCCAGGACTCCGAACAACATTCGGTCACCAAATCACATAACTCATATAATACAAAATCGTCATCGAACGTTAAGCGTGCAGACCCTACGGGTTCGAGAACTATGTAGACATGACCGAGACACCTCTCCGATCAATAACCAATAGCAGAACCTGGATTCTCATATTGGTTCCCACATATTCTATGAAGATCTTTATCGGTCAAACCGTTAAGACAACATACCTTATTCCCTTTGTCATCGGTATGTTACTTGCCCGAGATTTGATTGTCAGTATCCACATACCTAGTTCAATCTCATTACCGACAAGTCGCTTTACTCATTCCCTAATACATCATCTTGTAACTAACTCATTAGTCACTTTGCTTGCAAGGCTTCTTATGATGTGCATTACCGAGAGGGCCAAGAGATACCTCCCCGATACTCGTAGTGACAAATCCTAATCTCAATCTATGCCAACCCAACAAACACCTTCGGAGATACTTGTAGAGCATCTTTATAATCACCCAGTTACGTTGTGACGTTTGATAGCACACAAGGTATTCCTCCGGTATCCGGGAGTTGCATAATCTCATAGTCAAAGGAATATATATTTGACATGAAGAAAGCAATAGCAATAAACTGAACAATCAATATGCTAAGCTAACGGATGGGTCTTGTCCATCACATCATTCTCCTAATGATGTGATCCCATTCATCAAATGACAACACATGTCTATGGTTAGGAAACTTAACCATCTTTGATTAACGAGCTAGTCTAGTAGAGGCTTACTAGGGACATGGTGTTTTGTCTATGTATTCACACATGTATCAAGTTCCGGTTAATACAATTCTAGCATGAATAATAAACATTTATCACGATATAAGGAAATATAAAATAACAACTTTGTTATTGCCTCTAGGGCATATTTCCTTCATAGTCACTAGCTCCCGCAGTCAAGCTCCTATGGCTAAGTGAAAGCATTAAAGCCACATAGTCTGATTGCCTCGTTTCTCCTACACACTACCGCCTCCAGGCACCGAGACGTTGGCTAAGGGTTAAAGTGTTAAGGAAGAAACACCCTTTGTAGTATCTGCAAGGGGGTTGAAGCCGACGACTGGTACCTTTCAATTTAAAACGGCCGGACGGGAGTCAAAATAATTAATAGAGCATATTACATCATGCCAACTAGTTGTATCATAAAAGCACCAAAAGTTTAAACTCGGCCGGATAAGCGGTAGTACATTCACTCTACATCCTTAGAGCACTGGGCCTCTATCACCCGAGCACCATCCATCACAATGGGAAAATATTGCTCGGGGCGCCTATGCTCCTTCCCAGGTGGCGGTCGCCCGATGGCCATCCCTTGCAACTATATTGTCAATGGGCATCAGTGCAACATGGGCTACTATTTGGTTGACCATCTCTGAGAAAGTTGGTGAGAAAAGAGCCACTTTGCCTAAAGACAAGAACAAGCTAGAAATGATGTGGAGAGGGAATTTGGACTGCTTCAAGCCTATTTTGCAGTTCTTCGTGGACCTGCTAAACAATGGGATCTGGAGACCTTGTTGGAGGTTATGACATGTCATGTGATCATGCACAACATGAAGATGTTGTTGGAGGTCTGGAATTTGAGAACATGAGTGATGCTATCCAACTTTCACATCTGAACTTGACCACGTTTGATGACTTTGTTCAAATTCATGAACAAAATTCGACGTTGAGCAACTCAAGGAAGATTTGATTCAGCATATGTGGGAGATGAACGGAGACAACTAGAACATATGTGCAAGTTGAATTCAACTTAAACTATTTTATTTCAAGATTTAGTTGGATTGTAATACTTAAGTTAGAACTAATATTGCATTTGAATATTCCCACTCATGGAAGATCTGACATGCTATTATTTTGAGCTCGCGGACATAAAAACCAAAGGTGAGCTTTTAGGGGACATGGTTGGATGAACGGCTCCCATATCATTGTCTGTGTAGAAGTCCGGACCAGTCCGTGGACAAACACAATGACCATTTGGGGGTCGGTATTGGAGATGCCCCCAGGCCCATCCCTACAACCTCCCTCAATGCTTCTACACATCTGAAATCTTGCAAACTATCTCACATCGACATGAAGCTAAACTTTATCACTTTAGCTATATGTAAGTTGACTAAATTTTAAATCTGGCTAAGTCACTTGTCTAACTGTTTATTCTTTTGTCAAGATTCATGTTTTTTTCTTATGTTGTTTCATGGCTTCTTGGGCTTATTTTTTGAATTGTCGTGTTTGGGGTCATTAATTTTCCAATTGGTCTTGAAGTTGTTTACTCGTTGCCTATTTTTTGTATTTGTTTCCTTTATTATTTTTGTTTGATTTAGTTTTTCTTTTTTCTTTATGGGTATTTTTGGGATGATGCGTGAGTGTAAGTGTATACATGCAAGTACTATACATATATGTGTGTAAATTACTCTAGAGTAAAAATAGGGGCACTATTAAATGCTTATCCTTTGCCTATTACAAAAAGTATAATATAAATGAAAAAATTGTGTGCATATTTTTAAGTTATTTTTTATTTCCTTCTTCAAGTATAATACCAATGCAACTAATTAACTTTTCTTAAGAGAACTTCATTCTTTGAATATGATAAGATTTTTATATCATTTTCTTTCTTCTTTGCAGGTAATACCAATGCCACAAATTCAGTCTTTCTTAGATTTTTTTTAAAATTCCACTCTTATGTGGTTATTCTTGCATATTATTAGAAACACAATCTGTGAGTAAATTGTGTCCAAACTTTGTCAAAAAACAATTCTTAATAAAAGGTAATGCCAATGCAACTAATTCATCCTTCTTTAGAAAACATCATTACTTTGTTATTTTAAATTTTATTTCAATTTATTTCTTCTTAGATTTTTTTGCTTCGTGCATATTATTAAAAAGTGCAATCTCAGTGTAAACTATGTGTAAAATTTATAATTTTTTTGTTTTTTATATTTTATTTTTCTTAAAGGGTAATACTAATGCCACTAATTCATTATTCCTTAGAAAAAAATCATTATTTTGATTTTTTAGTTTTGATTTCATTTTCTTTATTTTTCAGGGTAATACCAATGTCACTAATTCATTCCTTATTACGAAACTTATTTTTTTACAAAAAAAATCACTATTATATTCTTATTCTTGCGTATTACAAAAAACATAATTTCTTTGTAAATTGTGTGCAAATTTTTATTATCTGTTTCCCTTTTATTTTATTTCTTCTTAAAGGGTAATACCAATGTCACTCATTTACTTATTTTAAAAAACATCAGTTTTAATTTAATTTCTTTTTTCTTTGAGGGTAGTACCAATCTCACAAATTCATTCGTTCTTAGAAACCTTCTTTTTTGCTTCTTTCATATGATAAAAAAGATGCAATTTCAGTGTAAACTATGTACAAATTTTTTATTTTATTTTTTTCTGCTTAAATGGTAAGAGCGGTGCTACTAATTGATACTTGCTTAGAAAAGTTCATATTTTGATTTTCTATTCTTTCTTCTTTGAGGGTAATATCAATGCAATTAATTCGTTCCTTCTTAGGAAACTTCTTTTTTCTGAACATTTCACTATTATATGCTTATTTTTGCATATTATAAAAAGCGTAATTTCTATGTATATGTGACGCTTTTATCCTTAATTATTTAAATTAATTTTTTTTCTTTTTAAAGGCTAATAGTAATGGCACCAATTCATTCTTTTTTAGAATTTTTTTGATTTTGTTTTAGTTTTTATTTCATTTCTTCTTTGAGGGTAATACGAATGCCACTAATTCATTCATTATAAGCAAACTTTTTTGCTTCTTGGATATTTATTTTTAAAAACACAATTTTAGTGTAAATTGTGGGGTTGTCATTTTTTAATGTTCTTTCTTATTAAATGGTAATACTAATGCCACTAAGTCGTTTCTTCTTAGGAAACATTTTTTGTTAAAATTCAACTATTATATGATTTTTTTCCACATTGTTAAAAAGCGCAATTTTTTGTAAATTATGGGCAATTTTTTGTGTTTTAGTTTATTTTTCATTTTCTTTTTTCTTTGGATATCCATCTTCTGTTTTCCCAATGTGGTATGCACATACACCACGTTTAGGACATGTCCACGTTCCACATGGGCTACGATAACTGGCACCACATAGATAAGATCGATCGATGGGTCTAGCTGGTTTTGGGTTCCTGTTCCTCTCAAGGCAATTGTATGTGGTATTACAATTCCTATCCAACTTGCACAAGGAGTAAACGTGAAAAATGTGCGCAACTTTTTATTGCTATTTACTTGTTTTAGTTAATTCTGATGCCCTTAATTCATTCCTCGTTAGAAACACTTATTTTTTTGTAGTTTCCTCAATTTAGTTTTGTTTATTGGGTGTTAGTAGTATAATATGCAACTTATATTAATTTTTCATGTGATTAGAATTTATAGAAGATTAGAATAAGTGACCAAGGGGAAGATAAGGCTTTATCTATACTATATATATTGTACCAATTTTGAATTAGAGCGAGAGCATCAATCCAAACCATTGTCTCCTAAATCGAACGGCTAAGAGCAGCAGGATTCGTAGTGAACAGTTGTTGGGAATCGTTGCATGGAAAACAAAAAAATTCTACGCACACGCAATGATTTATTCATGGTGATGCATAGCAATAGGGGGAGAGTGTGTCTATGTACCCTCGTAGACCGTAAGCGGAAGCGTTTCTCAACGCGGTTGATGTAGTCAAACTTCTTCGCGCTTCAACCGATCAAGTACCAAACGCACGGCACCTCCGCGTTCTGTACACGTTCAACTCGGTGATGTCTTGATCCAGCAAGACGTCGAGGTAGTAGATGAGTTCCGTCAGCAGGACGACGTGGTGACGGTGATGGTGAAGTGATCTTCGCATGGCTTCACCTAAGCACTACGAAAATATGACCGACGGTGTAAACGGTGGAGGGGGGCGCCGCACACGGCTAGGCAATTGTCTGGGGTGTGCTAGGGGCGCCCCCATGTATATATAGGTGGGAGGGAGAGGGGAGACAGCCAGGGTGCGCCCCAAATGGCGCCCACCTTCCATAAAACACCGGAGAGAAAAGGGAAGGGGGAAGAGAGAAGGAAGGGGGGCCGACCCCCTCTTTTCCCTCTCCCAATTGGCCTCCTGCCATAGGGGGGCACCCCTTGTTGGCTGGTGTGCTCCCCACTCATGGCCCATATGGCCCATATATTCCCCCGAGGTGTCCGGTAACCCCTCCGGTACTCCGATAAATACCTGATACCTTCTGGAACGCTTCCGGTGTCCGAATACCATTGTCCTATATATATATATATATATATATATATATTATATATATATATATATATATATATATATATATCAACCTTTACCTCTCGACCATTTCGAGACTCCTCGTCATGTTCGTGATCTCATCCGGGACTCAGACCCTACGAGTTCGAGAACTATGTAGACATGACCGAGACACCTCTCAGGTCAATAACCAATAGCAGAACCTAGATGCTCATATTGGCTCCCACATATTCTATGAAGATCTTTATCGGCGAACTGTTATGACAACATACGTAATTCCCTTTGTCCATGGGTATGTTACTTGCCCGAGATTTGATCGTCGGTATCTACATACCTAGTTCAATCTCTTTACCAGCAAGTCTCTTTCTTCGTTCTGTAATACATTACCTCGTGACTAACTCCTTAGTCGTATGCTTGCAAGCTTATGATGTGTATTACCGAGAGGCCCGGAGATACCTCTCCGATACTCGAAGTCACAAATCCTATTCTCGATCTATGCCCACTCAACAAACACTTTCAGAGATACCTATAGAGCATCTTTATGATCACCCAGTTATGTTGTGACGTTCGATAGCACACAAGGCATTCCTCCGGTATCGGGGAGTTGCATAATCTCATAGTCGAAGGAATATGTATTTGACATGAAGACAGCAATAGCAATAAACTGAATGACCATTATGCTAAGCTAACAGATGGGTCTTGTCCATCACATCATTCTCCTGATGATGTGATCTCGTTATCAAATGACAACACATGTCTATGGTTAGGAAACCTTAACCATCTTTGATCAATGAGCTAGTCTAGTAGAGGCTCTCTAAGGACATGGTATTTGTTTATGTATCCACACATGTATTTAAGTTTCTGGTTAATACAATTCTATCATGAATAATAAACCTTTATCATGATTAAAAAATATAATAATAACCATTTTATTATTGCCTCTAGGGCATATTTCCATTAGTCTCCCACTTGCACTAGAGTCAATAATCTAGTTCACATCACCATGTGAATAACACCCATAGTACACATCGTCTTGTGATTAACACCCATAGTTCACATCGCCATGTGACCAACACCTAAAGGGTTTACTAGAGTCAATAATCTATTTCACATCGCCATGTGATTAACACCCAAAGAGTAATAAGGTGTGATCATGTTTTACTTGTGAGAGAGGATTAGTCAACGAGTCTGCCACATTCAGATCTGTATGTATTTTGCAAATTTCTATGTCTACAATGCCCTGCGTGGAGCTACCCTAGCTAATTGCTCCCACTTTCAATACGTATCCAAATTGAGACTGAGAGTCATCTAGATTAGTGTGAAAGCTTGCATCGACGTAGTCCTTTTACAATGAACTCTTTATCACCTCCATAACCGAGAAACATTTCCTTAGTCCTCTTAGGTAACTAAGGATAATTTTGATCGTTGTCCAGTGATCTACTCTTGGATCACTATTGTACCCCGTTGCTAAACTCATGGCAAGGTACACAATAGGTCTGGTACACAGCATGGCATACTTTATAGAACCTATGGCTGAGGCATAGGGAATGACCTTCATTCTCTCTCTATCTTCTGCCGTGGTCGGGCTTTGAGTCTTACTCAACTTCACACCTTGCAACACAGGCAAGAACTCTTTCTTTGACTGATCCATTTTGAACTTCGTCAAAATCTTGTCAAGGTATTTGCTTTGTGAAAGTCCTATTAAGCGTCTCGATCTATCCCTATAGATCTTGATGCCCAATATATAAGTAGCTTCACCGAGGTCTTTCATTGAAAAATTCTTATTCAAGTATCCTTTTATGATGTCTAGAAATTATATATCATTTCCAATCAATAATATGTCATCCACATACAATATCAGAAATGCTACAGAGCTCCCACTCACTTTCTTGTAAATACAGGCTTAACCAAAAGTCTGTATAAAATCATATGCTTTGATCACCTCATCAAAGCGTATATTCCAACTCCGAGATGCTTGCACCAGTCCATAGATGGATCGCTGGAGCTTGCACACTTTGTTAGCACCTTTAGGATCGACAAAACCTTCTAGTTGCATCATATACAACTCTTGTTTAAGAAATCCATTAACGAATGCAGTTTTGATGTCCATTTGACAAATTTCGGAATAAAATGCGGTAGTTGCTAACATGATTCGGACTGACTTAAGCATCGCTACGGGAGAGAAGTTCTCATCATAATCAACCCCTTGAACTTGTAGAAATACTTTTGCGACAAGTCGAGTTTTAGATGGTGACATTACCATCAGTGTCTGTCTTCTTCTTGAAGATCCATTTATTCTCAACGACTTGCCGATCATCGGGCAAATCCATCAAAGTCCAGACTTTGTTCTCATACATGGATCCTATCTCAGATTTCATGGCCTCAAGCCATTTATCGGAATCTTGGCTCATCATAGCTTCTTCATAATTCGTAGGATCGTCATGGTCTAGTAACATGACTTCCAGGATAGGATTACTGTACCACTCTGGTGCAGAACGTGCTCTTTTCGACCTACGAGGTCCAGTAGTAACTTGATCTGAAGTTTCATGATCATCATCATTAACTTCCTCTCTAGTTTGTGTAGGCATCACGAGAACGGATTTCTTTGATGTACTACTTTCCAAATAGAGAGAAGGTACAATTACGTCGTCAAGTTCTACTTTCCTCCCACTCACTTCTTTCAAAAGAAACTCCTCTAGAAATGTTCCATTCTTGGCAACAAAAATCTTGCCTTCGGATCTGTGGTAGAAGGTGTACCCACTTGTTTCCTTAGGGTATCCTATGAATACGTACTTCTCCGATTTGGGTTCGAGCTTATCAAGCTGAAGCCTTTTGACATAAGTGTCGCAACCCCAAACTTTAAGAAACCACAGCTTAGGTTTCTTGCCAAACCATAGTTCATACGGTGTCGTCTCAACGGATTTAGATGGTGCGCTATTTAACGTGAATGTGGCTGTCTTTAATGCATAACCCCAAAACGATAGTGGTAAATCATAGAATGCACCATATCCAATAAATTACAGTTACGATGTTTGGATACACCATTACGCTATGGTGTTTCAAGTGGTGTGAGTTGTGAAACAATTCCACATTGTTTTAAATGAAGGCCAAACCTGTAACTCAAATATTCGCCTCCATGATCAGATCTAGAAACTTTATTTTCCTGTTACGGTGATTCTCTACTTCACTCTGAAATTCTTTGAACTTTTCAAATGTTCCAGACTTGTGTTTCATTAAGTAGATATACCCATACCTACTCAAATCATATGTGAAGGTCAGAAAATAACAATACCCGCCGCGTGCTTCAACACTCATCGGACCGCATACATCGGTATGTATTATTTCCAATAAGTCATTAGCTCGCTCAATGGTTCCCGAGAACGGAGTTTTAGTCATCTTGCCCATGAGGCATGGTTCGCAAGTATCAAATGATTCATAATCAAGTGATTCCAAAAGTCCATCCGCATGAAGTTTCTTCAAGCGCTTTACACCAATATGACCTAAACGGTAGTGCCACAAGTATGTTGCACTATCATTATCAACTTTGCATCATTTGGCATCAATATTATGAATATTTGCATCACTATGATCGAGATTCACATTGGGTGTGTGTCCATAGAAGGTTTTATTCGTGTAAACTGAACAACAATTATTCTGTGACTTAAATGAATAAACGTATTGCAATGGACATGATCTAATCATATTCATGCTCAACGCAAACACCAAATAGCATTTATTTAGGTTCAACACTAATCCTGAAGGTAGAGGGAGTGTGCGATGGTGATCATATCAATCTTGGAATCATTTCCAACACACATCGTCACCTTGCTTTTAACTAGTCTCTATAACTCCTGTTTTGAGTTACTAATCATAGCAACTGAACGGTATCAAATACCCAAGGATTACTTCGAATACTTGTAAAATACACATCAATAACATGTATATCAAATATACCTTTGTTCACTTTACCATCCTTCTTATCCGCCAAGTTTGGGGCAGTTCCACTTCCAGTGACCATTTCCTTCGCAGTAGAAGCACTCAGTTTCAGGCTTGGGTCCAGCTTTGGGCTTCTTCACGGGAGTGGCAACTTGCTTGCCATTCTTAGTGAAGTTCCCTTTCCTTCCCTCGCCCTTTTTCTTGAAACTAGTTGTCTTGTTAACCATTAACACTTGATGCTCTTTCTTGATTTCTACCGTCGCCGATTTCAGCATCGCGAAGAGCTTGGGAATCGTTTTTGTCATCCCTTGTATATTATAGTTCATCAGAAGTTCTAGTAGCTTGGTGATAGTGAATAGAGAACTCTATCAATCACTATCTTATCTGGAAGATTAACTCCCACTTGATTCAAGCGATTGTAGCACCCAGAAATTCTGAGCACATGCTCACTGGTTGAGCTATTCTCCTCCATCTTCTAGGCAAAGTACTTGTCAGAGGTCTCATACCTCTCAACACGGGCATTAGTCCGAAATACCAATTTCATCTTTTGCAACATCTCATATGCTCCGTGGCGTTCAAAACATTTTTGAAGTCCCGGTTCTAAGCTGCAAAGCATGGCTCACTAAACTATGAAGTAGTCATCATATTGAGGTTGCCAAAAGTTCATAACGTCTGCATCTGCTCCTGCAATAGGTATATCACCTAGCGGTGCATCAAGACATAATTCTTCTGTGCAGCAATGAGGATAATCCTCAGATCACGGACCCAGTCCGCATCAATAAAGTGCCAAGTAAAGCCTTTGGGATAGTGTGGGTGATAGTTGATTCAATTGTGTCCAAAATAGAAACTTTTGCGCCCAGTCACAGAGTTGTTAAGAATAACTGGAAAAATTATGATTTTTTACAGTATATTGATATACAAATTACCCAGGTTGTCCTAATTTTTCAGAATTTTTGGAGTTACAGAAGTATGGATAGTTTCCAGATTACTACACACTGTTCTGTTTTTGACAGATTCTGTTTTCTATGTGTTGTTTGCTTATTTTGATGAATCTATGAGTAGTATCGGAGGGTATGAACCATGGAGGAGTTGGAATATAGTAGATATAACACAAATATAAATTTAGAATGAGTTCACAACAGTACCTAAGAGGTGATTTGCTTTATTATACTAACGGAGCTTACGAGTTTTCTGTTGAGTTTTGCAATGTGAAGTTTTCAAGATTTGGGTGAAGTTTCGATGGACTACGGAATAAGGAGTGGCAAGAGCCTAAGCTTGGGGATGCCCAAGGCACCCCCAAGGTAATATTCAAGGACAACTAAGAGCCTAAGCTTGGGGATGCCCCAGATGGCATCCCCTCTTTCGTCTTCGTTCATCGGTAACCTCACTTGGAGCTATATTATTATTCACCACATGTCACGACCGGATTTTCGGGATATTAATTTCCCAGAAAAACGGACTTTGTGCTCACCATCCCCAGGATTACTGTTAGCTGATGAGGCACCAACTTGATACAAGAATTCCAAGCAAAGTACAAAATATGTAGTACAAGACCATTGTGGCCTAGGAGTACAACACTTGGTTTCTAACGGTTGATGGCGGAAGCGGTTTGTGGTTCATCTGCGTCTATGGGACTCCATTTCCCACAAGAACAGCTGACCAGGATAACTCCTATCTTCGCGAGGCTGCTATCACCTTTACATGGGTTCCGGGGCTATCGTCGCAAAGCTCTCTCCACGCAAGAAATCTGGCCAAGACAATAGCCAGGGACAAGCCAGTGAGTACGTTTGAATGTACTCGCAAACATTTAGAACACGGGTATAATATAATAAGGGATAATCATGCTCCGAATTTTTTTCATGATGATAACGTCTGTCACAAAATAAACGAAAAACCGTGATGCACGCATGCGAAAAAATAATATGAACATGCAATACGGGAGTAGGAATAGAACGTACTGATCGAGTGTCTGAAATGACTCCTCGAAAGGGTGCAATTAAATTTAACAATGCCGCAGTCGGGCGTCTGAGCGACACCACATGAAGGGCTTATAAAGGATAAATAAATAACAACATGCCGCAGTCGGGCGTCTGAGCGACGCCAGATAAAGGGGCTTATAAAGAATAAGTAAATAACAAGCATGCCGCAGTCGGGCGTCTGAGCAACACCACATAAAGGGCTTATAAAGGATAAATAAATAACAACATGCCGCAGTCGGGCGTCTGAGCGACGCCACTTAAAGGGCTTATAAAGAATAAGTAAATAACAAGCATGCCGCAGTCGGGCGTCTGAGCGACACCACATAAAGGGCTTATAAAGGATAAATAAATAACAACATGCCGCAGTCGGGCGTCTGAGCGACGCCACATAAAGGGCTTATATAAGAATAATCACAGTGAACATCCAGGAGGTAGAACCGTCCCAGTGATATTCAATAATTCAAATAATGTAAATGGTTAGTCCATAATAATAATAAACATAATCCTCATATGTCACAGGTCATAATCAAAGTTCTAGTCTAGCCGTTTCTCCATCCGAAGACCGTCACTAGATCTAGTTTAGCCGTTTCTCCATCCGAATACCGTACTATGATCTAGTTTAGCCGTTTCTCCATCCGAATACCGTCACTAGATCCATCTCAGACTGTAGTCCTTACCCATGGACGTGGCTATCCGAAAAGATATAACCTCTGCAAATGGTGCACTTTTTACGCACGAGTAACGGATTTACTTAGTCCATCGGGACTAATTCCGCCTACGGCCTTTTAATTGAAAACACGCCTAACCTGCACACACCAGCTTAACTTACCGGTGTCTAGAATCACCCACGAGACCTGTCAAGCAAAACTCTAAGTGGGGAGGCTACAACCTCGACGTAGCATGGGATCAAATTTATATCGCGCGCTCTAAGGGGTGCCCCCCTCTCGGTCCCAACCGGAAACACCCATGCCCCCGGACCAGGTGGCATGCCTACCGGATGCATCCGGTATCTTCCACCATGGCCTCTCTGTACGGTGTGTGCTTTGGTAAGGGGTTGACAACTTACTGAACCGTACCCTACCTGCGGCAGGGACAAGTGGTAGTACAAAACAAGTAGGGGAAGTTACTGAACAAGACTCGACTTACGACCGACTCAGGTGGTCCAAGTATTCTCAGAAAGATCAGCATAACCAAAGTATTACCAACAACAGACAGAATCACTGCTCAACAAACCTCATCATGCCATACCGGACACACTCGTCTCGACGAGGAACTAGGGACAAGCTCGTGTCTACCCAAGACCACGAATCTCCTGGCTTCCTGCCGGTATGCATGAAAAGCTCGCGAGGGTGGTCACTATCACCAGCATATCCATTGCTAACAGTAAAGCACCTCCAAAATGCACTCATGCGCGTGACTTTACCGTTACAAAAAAATAACGTATGCTCTAAGACAAAGGGGTGTTGTAACCGTATCAAAACACCTCACAAAAATATTATGCCAGAGTTCAGAATGCTTGCCTTCAAGAGTATGCAAGGGGTGCACTTTTGAAAGTTTTCTTCTCTCTCCATTTCCTATTTTGAAAAATATATTCAAATAACAAATATTTCAAAACCAGTATAAAAATAGTCCCAAATATTTTTGAAATAAATCTTAAAATAAACTAGATGAAATTTGAGAGAGGTAGAAAAAATAATCAACTCATTTGGAGTTTTATTTTAAAAGATATAGCCAGTCAAAGTTCTGTTTTAAAATAAAACAGAAAAAGAAAACGTTTCGGGGAGAATACGCTTTCGAAGCAGAGGAGACGTACTCGGGACTTATGCGCCTTCACTTAACCAGAGTGGACGGCGCGCGGGTCACTGACAGTCCGTCCAGGGGGCCCACTGGTCAGGTTTGACTAGTCCTCTCCTCCCTCCTCTTCCTCTGCCCGAACGGAGCGAGACTCCGGCGATCGCCGTCGACGAACGGCAGCTCCCCACGGGCATCCGAGGGCGGGGATGGACCGGCCAGACCGGGGCGGTCCTCTTGGTGGTCGTTGGGTCGACGGTGGTGGGGGGAGTCGCCGGCGGCGAGCTCCGCGGCGGAGGGGGCTACGGGAGTGAAGTGGGTTTTGGGCTCCGGTGGTTTCCGATCGGGGCTGAGGCGCTGGGTAGCTCCGCAAGAACAAGGGGAAGCGAGTGGTGGCGCTGGATGGGCGGGGGAGTGCCTGGTTGCGACGAATGTCACCGAACGGCAGCGGCGGCCGAACCGGCCAGAGGTGGGGGAGATGACCTCTTCCGGTCAATCCACGGCTAGGGGAGAACTAGGGGGAAGGCTTGAGGTCGCCTGAGCGCTCGGAGGGGTTCGGGGTCTCCTTTTATAGGCGTTCGAGGCTGATCCCGCGGCGGCTGTGGATAAGAACACCGGCGACCGGCGCTCTGTAGCCGCAGGGGGACGTGGCGGCGACGAGCGCGTGCCGACGGGCTCCAGGATAAGCTCGAGCTGTTCACAGGGGCAGCTGACGCG
Organism: Triticum aestivum; assembly: GCF_018294505.1. Taxonomy (NCBI): domain Eukaryota; kingdom Viridiplantae; phylum Streptophyta; class Magnoliopsida; order Poales; family Poaceae; genus Triticum; species Triticum aestivum. The sequence goes on from NC_057805.1 coordinate 89,545,149, forward strand.
CGCGGGTGGCTTGGGCGGTGCCGACCATGGCAGGGGCTCACTGCCGACGCCGGCGTGCCGCCAAAAGCTCTGCCAGCGGCGCTGTAGGGCGCCAGGGGTGGCGTGGAGAGTGGGCGAGTGTAGTGCGCAGCTCTGTAGGCGAGCCAGGGCCATGTGCGGGACGCGGCGGGGGCGACAGTGCGACGCGGCGGCTCGGTGCGCGCGCGTGCAAAACGTGCGCTCTGGGCGTGCCCAGAGCACGCACGGGACATGCTCGACGAAATGCTAGGGCAGCCTAGAGTGCGAGGGGGAGGCTGGCAACTAACAGGGCAGGGATAGGGATAGCTAGGAGCTTAGTGGACATGGTTGCTGGGCCAGAGGATCCAGTACACAGTGCAAACAAAAACTCATGTCAAAACTGACTGTGCACACCGAGTGTTCGACAGAATGCCAAGTGCATTTAGGCAACTCTTGGAGTGGCCAAAATCTCCAGATCAGGGTCTCCCTGGTTGTAGGTGATGATGGCAAGATCATTAGGGCAAAACCAGAAACTTGCTAGTGTAAGTTTTGCAAAGCTACAGTTTTGGATAGAAAGAAAGAGGTCTCATTGCATGCACTTAAAATCCTCCAATGGGTCCATTCTCCTGGACATAAGGGTTTCGTAGGTAGGGCTACAAGCAGGAAAAAGCTCAGGGTCACTAGAGTAAAATAAAATAGGGTTGCAGTACAAATCACCAAACTGGACTAGAATGAAAAAGAGGTTGATTCACTCAAAAGTTTCAAATAACATCACTGGGTTTTGGTATAAAGTTGAATTATATGCATCTACTGACATCTCCAAACACTTGGAAGAATTTTTAAAGGAATATTTAAATAGGTTGCAGTGCAAAAATGCCTACTGGACCAGATTTGAAAAGTTGATGTGGAGCTCAAAATCTCCAATAACCAAAAGATATTTTCGCATAAAAGTGATGTGGAAACATCACATGACATCCCCAAATTTTGGTGGAAATTTTAAATGCATTTGTCAAATGGTTGCAGTGCAAAATAGGCTCCAAATTCATGAGAAATCATTTTAAAAGAATAAAGCTAAAGAAAAAGCAATTATGCAATTAAATCCACTGATAAAGAATTGTTTTATAGAGAGAGTATTCAAGTCCAATAATCCTTTTGGAAGGTTTCCACTTGAGGTAAAAATCCACAATATCAAAAGGGTAAATCTAGACAAAATGGAAAAGTTCAATTTCCTGGCAAAATTTTAATTAATAAAACAAGGTCCAAATTTTGGGGTGTCACAACACTACCCCCCTTAAGAAAAATCTCATCCTCGAGATTTGTTAAAAGCTGTTTTGAACAAACATTGCTCTTACCAAAAGAAATCATTCAACTGTGCAATAAAAAAGGTGGCTACAGTGAGAGGGCAATTAGTGGTGTAAATCCACAGTGTAGTATACTGGCGTTGCGCGGAAAAAATCCATGGTTGTGGGAAAAACCAGATATTTCTACGGGGATACAGTAATTCAGAATAAATTCTAAATTACTAAAACATGCTGGTCGTACCCGAGAGCACAGTGCTCTCTCTGGCTGACAGGTGGATCCGGGGCCCACTGTCTGCCTCTTCTTCTACCTCTGGCTCTCTCTTCTCTCCCGCGTGCTCTCCCGCGCTTCCTCCACCGGCGACGCCTAGCGCGTAGGGCATCTAGGCCGTACTGCGGTAGTGCGCGGCGTGCTAGCTGCCGGTGCAGCGTGCACTCACCTCGCGGGCCAGTGCACTGTCGGCACTGCTCGCGAACTCACCTCCGAACACCGGCGATCGAGCGACGAGTGGCGCTGGTGGACCTCGCCCACCGTACACCGATCTCGAGCTATAAAACGATCGCGGTGCTCCTCTCTTCTTCCTCACACCTGGCCTCGCTTCTACTTCTCCTTCCTTCTCCTCCATTGCCGTTAGCAGGAGCTCGAGACGAGGCTCTAATGGCGGAGGCGATGCCGGATTGGTATGTGGTCCTGGTGTGTGGAGGTTTGGCGACGCTGCTGGGGTTCTCCGTGCTCCTGTGCGCGATGATTCTTGATGATCGTCGTGATGCTGCCGCTCGAGTGCTAACTCTTCGCGGTGGCGACGATCACGAGGATTAGGTGCGGCATCGAGTGCTAACTGCTGTTGGTGTGCTGGGGCAACTCGCGCCCGAATGATTACTCACAAATCTCTCTTACTGATACTGTGGTGTCCTCGAGTGTGATCAGTTAGGCGCAAAAATGTGTACGAGGATTTGTGATTAGCGCACGAGGTTGAGTGGTTGTAGTTGTGAGTCTGCTGTTACGGTGCTGCGCGAATAAAAACCTATGCCGCGAAGATATATACGATGCAGCAACTCGGGGAAAGAAAACTCATTACAAAATTTATCGCGAGTGAAAATTAGTTAAATAAAGATTCAGCAGCAAAATTGTTCACATGAAAACAAATATTTGGTACGCCGCACAAACTTTGGATACCACACACAAGTTACAACACATAAATAAATACTGGGATAATAAACATAGCGGTGACGTTTACAAAGAAAACGGCAAAAGGACAGGGTCTTGAGAAAACGTCTCTGGTACTGGGGCGCACTCTTCTTCTATCGGGGGAAGCGGGTTGACCAGTCTATGAACGCGCCTCTCCTGGTCAGGCCTCAGCGGTCTGCCAATAGCGATCCGAGGATTTAAATCAGCGAGGCTCTAGAGATAACCCATTACCCGTTGGGTCAAACGCTCCTGAGCGATAACGTACTGGGCAAGGTTGGCCAGTACTGGATCTCTCTCAATTCGTCCACCGGGAAAAGATGCAACTTCTCCGGGTGCTACACGACTCGGAAAATAATAATATCCTGGTTCACTGGCATAGGGTACCGCGAATCGAAGACGAGCGAGCGCTTCGTACGCAGCAGCCTCTATGGCCATATGTGGAGTCGGCATGGATTTTCCCACGAAGGAAACTTCCGTTGGGTCTTGGTTTGGGTATGCGGGAGGGATGTGCACCACTGCCCAATACTTCGAGGTGGATGGGGTGATCCTCGATTTGAGCAACTCGTACAGGGGTGGATGGGTGGCACTCATGGTACTGCAGGTAAAGTCCCACAATAATTTAACAAAACTACCCGGGGTTGCGTCTGGGGTTCTCAGATAAATACTGGGGGTCGGCATAGCAAAGAAATGGCTGTGAGTGTTGTGCACAAGGTGAGGGGTACTTGGCATGGTCACGAGATGGCCTTTATATAGTATTGGGGCTGGGTTATCTACCGGGATGAAGGGTAACTGGTCTGGGGTCGGAGACAAAGCCACAGATATACACATCTCATAAATGTGACGCATTGCTGTGGGTGCCGTCGGGGTTGGTTTTGGTCGCTGCGCCCGAAATTTAAAAATGCAACTGTACGCCAAGGTACATATGCATAGCTACTACTCAAAAAAATAGGGGCGCACAGACAGACAGCATTTAAAAAAATAGCGATGCAGGTCTACACAGTTACAAAGCGTAAGAATACTAAGGCTCGATACTACTTGAGCGACTTAGTCTACTTCGTTAATGTCTAAGTGGGCTGGCCTTGCGGACGCCGGGGTTTCTCCACGGGTTTCACCGTCGGGATTTGCTGGTTGAGGTTGAGGGGCTGCAGGGTCGGGGAAGTGGTGATGACCATCGCGGGGGTTGCTGGCCACAATCCCGTTGGAACGGGTTCCCAAAAGGCGACGAAGCGCTTCTGGGGACACCAAAGCACTCTGGTTGATGGCTGGGGCAGACCTCAAGGGCTCGATCGGGTGTCCGAACAGCATGACTGGGTTGTCGGCATCGGGCTCCGTTTCTCCCCTCGTCGGGGCTCGGCGAACCAGTTCTCCACGAGCTGCGATCAGATCAAGGGTGATCTGACCGAACAGTTGCTCTAGTGCGCTTACGTAGCGCACCAGATGCAACAGTGCAGGATCTGTCTCGTGATCTCCGTTGGCAACCTGGGGCGGCCTACCATACCCGTCACGACTGGGGTAGTAGTAGAACGAGCGACAGTTAACTCTGGGCGACGAGTGCCGGAGTTGAACTATAGCTTCTCGAGCCGCTAGCTGGATGGCTTGTCGCTCAAAGGGAGTTGTCCTTCCAGTGAACCTGTAGGGGCGTTCTGGTGATAGACCCCTACCATAAATGTGCACAGTGGCCCAGTACTGACGGCTCTCACCGTACATGGGTCCTTGGTACACAACATATTCAGGAGGCTCTTCTAAAGCATAGGCACGGCGGGTGAGGTTTGCGAGCACGGTCACAAAACCTCCAAGGTTGGTTGCTGTGGTCTCATTGTGAACAATGGGGCCAGGCATCGTGGCTTGGTTTGGGAAAGGGCTATGCTGTGCTGTGTTGAGACTAGCGTGCCCTTTTTATAGGAAAAGGGGACGGAGTCTTCCTTCGCACGCTTGCGATTGAGACGTGTTAGGTGCCGGTCTCTGGCGCGCGATCGACGGGCTAGGCTGATAGGTTGGGCACCGTCTGCTGAAAGGCGTCGGGTCACTGTGGGGCTACCTTACGCGAGAAGCTTGTCCGGGATTAGGTTAAGGTCTGGTGGTTTGGTTAACCTAAGTTTATTGACCTGGCTAAGATAGGATTAGCCAATGGTCAGCCTGGCTCTGATACCAAGTCTGTCACGACCGGATTTTTGGGATATTAATTTCCCAGAAAAACGGCCTTTGTGCTCACCAGCCCCAGGATTACTGTTAGCTGATGAGGCACCAACTTGATACAAGAATTCCAAGCAAAGTACAAAATATGTAGTACAAGACCATTGTGGCCTAGGAGTACAACACTTGGTTTCTAATGGTTGATGGCGGAAGCGGTTTGTGGTTCATCTGCGTCTATGGGACTCCATTTCCCACAAGAACAGCTGACCAGGATAACTCCTATCTTCGCGAGGCTGCTATCACCTTTACATGGGTTCCGGGGCTGTCGTCGCAAAGCTCTCTCCACGCAAGAAATCTGGCCAAGACAATAGCCAGGGACAAGCCAGTGAGTACATTTGAATGTACTCGCAAACATTTAGAACACGGGTATAATATTATAAGGGATAATCATGCTCTGAATTTTTTTTCATGATGATAACGTCTGTCACAAAATAAACGAAAAACTGTGATGCACGCATGTGAAAAAAAATATGAACATGCAATACGGGAGTAGGAATAGAACATACTGATCGAGTGTCTGAAATGACTCCTCGAAAGGGTGCAATTAAATTTAACAATGCCGCAGTCGGGCGTCTGAGCGACACCACATAAAGGGCTTATAAAGGATAAATAAATAACAACATGCCGCAGTCGGGCGTCTGAGCGACGCCACATAAAGGGGCTTATAAAGAATAAGTAAATAACAAGCATGCCGCAGTCGGACGTCTGAACGACACCACATAAAGTGCTTATAAAGGATAAATAAATAACAACATGCCGCAGTCGGGCGTCTGAGCGACGCCACATAAAGGGCTTATAAAGAATAAGTAAATAACAAGCATGCCGCAGTCGGGCGTCTGAGCGACACCACATAAAGGGCTTGTAAAGGATAAATAAATAACAACATGCCGCAGTCGGGCGTCTGAGCGACGCCACATAAAGGGCTTATATAAGAATAATCACAGTGAACATCCAGGAGGTAGAACTGTCCCAGTGATATTCAATAATTCAAATAATGTAAATGGTTAGTCCATAATAATAATAAACATAATCCTCATATGTCACAGGTCATAATCAAAGTTCTAGTCTAGCCGTTTCTCCATCCGAAGACCGTCACTAGATCTAGTTTAGCCGTTTCTCCATCCGAATACCGTACTATGATCTAGTTTAGCCGTTTCTCCATCCGAATACCGTCACTAGATCCATCTCAGACTGTAGTCCTTACCCATGGACGTGGCTATCCGAAAAGATATAACCTCTACAGAGGGTGCACTTTTTACCCACGAGTAACGGATTTACTTAGTCCATCGGGACTAATTCCGCCTACGGCCTTTTAATTGAAAACACGCCTAACCTGCACACACCAGCTTAACTTACCGGTGTCTGGAATCACCCACGACACCTGTCAAGCAAAACTCTAAGTGGGGAGGCTACAACCTCGACGTAGCATGGGATCAAATTTATATCGCGCGCTCTAAGGGGTGCCACCCTCTCAGTCCCAACCGGAAACACCCACGCCCCCGGACCAGGTGGCATGCCTACCGGATGCATCCGATATCTTCCACCATGGCCTCTCTGTACGGTGTGTGCTTTGGTAAGGGGTTGACAACTTACTGAACCGTACCTTACCTGCGGCAGGGACAAGTGGTAGTACAAAACAAGTAGGGGAAGTTACTGAACAAGACTCGACTTACGACCGACTCAGGTGGTCCAAGTATTCTCAGAAAGATCAGCATAACCAAAGTATTACCAACAACAGACAGAATCACTGCTCAACAAACCTCATCATGCCATACCGGACACACTCGTCTCGACGAGGAACTAGGGACAAGCTCGTGTCTACCCAAGACCACGACTCTCCTGGCTTCCTGCCGGTATGCATGAAAATCTCGCGAGGGTGGTAACTATCACCAGCATATCCATTGCTAACAGTAAAGCACCTCCAAAATGCACTCATGCGCGTGACTTTACCGTTACAAAAAAATAACGTATGCTCTAAGACAAAGGGGTGTTGTAACCGTATCAAAACACCTCACGAAAATATTATGCCAGAGTTCAGAATGCTTGCCTTCAAGAGTATGCAAGGGGTGCACTTTTGAAAGTTTTCTTCTCTCTCCATTTCCTATTTTGAAAAATATATTCAAATAACAAATATTTCAGAACCAGTATAAAAATCAGTCCCAAATATTTTTGAAATAAATCTTAAAATAAACTAGATGAAATTTGAGAGAGGTAGAAAAAAGAATCAACTCATTTCGAGTTTTATTTTAAAAGATATAGCCAGTCAAAGTTCTGTTTTAAAATAAAACAGAAAAAGAAAACGTTTCGGGGAGAATACGCTTTCGAAGCAGAGGAGACGTACTCGGGACTTATGCGCCTTCACTTAACCAGAGTGGACGACGCGCGAGTCACTGACAGTGGGTCCAGGGGGCCCACTGGTCAGGTTTGACTAGTCCTCTCCTCCCTCCTCTTCCTCTGCCCGAACGGAGCGAGACTCCGGCGATCGCCGTCGACGAACGGCAGCTCCCCACGGGCATCCGAGGGCGGGGATGGACCGGCCAGACCGGGGCGGTCCTCTTGGTGGTCGTTGGGTCGACGGTGGTGTGGGGAGTCGCCGGCGGCGAGCTCCGCGGCGGAGGGGGCTACGGGAGTGAAGTGGGTTTTGGGCTCCGGTGGTTTCCGATCGGGGCTGAGGCGCTGGGCAGCTCCGCAAGAACAAGGGGAAGCGAGTGGTGGCGCTGGATGGGCGGGGGAGTGCCTGGTTGCGACAAATGTCACCGAACGGCAGCGGCGGCCGAACCGGCCGGAGGTGGGGGAGATGACCTCTTCCGGTCAATCCACGGCTAGGGGAGAACTAGGGGGAAGGCTTGAGGTCGCCTGAGCGCTCGGAGGGGTTCGGGGTCTCCTTTTATAGGCGTTCGAGGCTGATCCCGCGGCGGCTGTGGATAAGAACACCGGCGACCGGCGCTCTGTAGCCGCAGGGGGACGTGGCGGCGACGAGCGCGTGCCAACGGGCTCCAGGATAAGCTCGAGCTGTTCATAGGGGCAGCTGGCGCGCGCGGGTGGCTTGGGCGGTGCTGACCATGGCAGGGGCTCACTGCCGACGCCGGCGTGCCGCCAAAAGCTCTGCCAGCGGCGCTGTAGGGCGCCAGGGGTGGCGTGGAGAGTGGGCGAGTGTAGTGCGCGGCTCTGTAGGCGAGCCAGGGCCATGTGCGGGACGCGGCGGGGGCGGCAGTGCGACGCGGCGGCTCGGTGCGCGCGCGTGCAAAACGTGCGCTCTGGGCGCGCCCAGAGCACGCACGGGACATGCTCGACAAAATGCCAGGGCAGCCTAGAGGGCGAGGGGGAGGCTGGCAACTAACAGGGCAGGGATAGGGATAGCTAGGAGCTTAGTGGACATGGTTGCTGAGCCAGAGGATCCAGTACACAGTGCAAACAAAAACTCATGTCAAAACTGACTGTGCACACCGAGTGTTCGACAGAATGCCAAGTGCATTTAGGCAACTCTTGGAGTGGCCAAAATCTCCAGATCAGGGTCTCCCTGGATGTAGGTGATGATGGCAAGATCATTAGGGCAAAACCAGAAACTTGCTAGTGTAAGTTTTGCAAAACTACAGTTTTGGACAGAAAGAAAGAGGTCTCATTGCATGCACTTAAAATCCTCCAATGGGTCCATTCTCCTGGACATAAGGGTTTTGTAGGTAGGGCTACAAGCAGGAAAAAGCTCAGGGTCACTAGAGTAAAATAAAATAGGGTTGCAGTACAAATCACCAAACTGGACTAGAATGAAAAAGAGGTTGATTCACTCAAAAGTTTCAAAGAACATCACTGGGTTTTGGTATAAAGTTGAATTATATGCATCTACTGATATCTCCAAACACTTGGAAGAATTTTTAAAGGAATATTTAAATAGGTTGCAGTGCAAAAATGCCTACTGGACCAGATTTGAAAAGTTGATGTGGAGCTCAAAATCTCCAATAACCAAAAGATATTTTTGCATAAAAGTGATGTGGAAACATCACATGACATCCCCAAATTTTGGTGGAAATTTTAAATGCATTTGTCAAATGGTTGCAGTGCAAAACAGGCTCCGAATTCATGAGAAATCATTTTAAAAGAATAAAGCTCAAGAAAAAGCAATTATGCAATTAAATCCACTGATAAAGAATTGTTTTATAGAGAGAGTATTCAAGTCCAATAATCCTTTTGGAAGGTTTCCACTTGAGGTAAAAATCCACAATATCAAAAGGGTAAATCTAGACAAAATGGAAAAGTTCAATTTCCTGGCAAAATTTTAATTAATAAAACAAGGTCCAAATTTTGGGGTGTCACACCACATGATATGTGTTTTGCTCGGAGCGTGATTTTATTTTATTAGGATTTGCTTGCTGTTTGAATAATATCCCAAGATCTGAATTTCTTTAATGTTACAGAGTCTTCACATAGTTACATAATTATTTGACTACTCATTGATCTTCACTTATATCTTTTGGAGTAGTTTGTCGTTTGTTCTAGTGCTTCACTTATATCTTTTTAGAGCACGGCGGTAGTTTTATTTTGAAGAAATTGTTGAACTCCCATGCTTCACTTATATCATTTTGAGAGTCTTTAAACAGCATGGTAATTTGCTTTGGTTATGAATTTAGTCCTAATATGATAGGCATCCAAGAGAGATATAATAAAAACTTTCATATAAAGTGCATTGAATACTATGAAAAGTTTGATTCCTTATGATTGTTTTGAGATATGAGGAAGGTGATATTAGAGTCATGCTAGTGAGTAATAGTGGATTGTAGAAATACTTGTGTTGAGGTTTGTGATTCTCGTAGCATGCACGTATGGTGAACCATTATGTAACGAAGTCGAAGCATGATTTCTTTATTGATTGTCTTCCTTATGAGTGGCGGTCGGGGATGAGCGATGGTCTTTTCCTACCAATCTATCCCCCTAGGAGCGTGCGTGTGGTACTTGGTTTCGATAACTAATAGATTTTTGCAATAAGTATGTGAGTTATTTATGACTAATGTTGAGTCCATGGATTATACGCACTCTCACCCTTCCACCATTGCTAGCCTCTCTAGTACCGCGCAACTTTCGCCGGTACCATACACCCACCATATACCTTCCTCAAAACAGCCACCATACCTACCTATTATGGAATTTCCATAGCCATTCCGAGATATATTGCCATGCAACTTTCAATCGTTTCGTTTATTATGACACGCTTCATCATTGTCATATTTCTTTGCATGATCATGTAGTTGACAATGTATTGTGGCAAAGCCACCGTTCATAATTTTCGTACATGTCACTCTTGAGTCATTGCACATCCCGGTACGCCGAGTTGTAATTCTTGAGTTGTAAGTAAATAAAAGTGTGATGATCTTCATTATTAGAGCATTTTCCCATGTGAGGAAATAAAAAAAAGAGAGAAAGGCCAAAAAAAGAGAAGGCCCAAAAAATGAGCGAAAAAGAGAGAAGGGGCAATGTTACTATCCTTTTACCACACTTGTGCTTCAAACTAGCACCATGATCTTCATGATAGAGAGTCTCCTATGTTGTCACTTTCATATACTAGTGGAAATTTATCATTATAGAACTTGGCTTGTATATTCCAACGATGGGCTTCCTCAAATTGACCTAGGTCTTCATGAGCAAGAAAGTTGGATGCACACCCACTTAGTTTCTTTTTGAGCTTTCATACACTTATAGCTCTAGTGCATTCATTACATGGCAATCCCTACTCACTCACATTGATATCTATATATGGGCATGTCCATAGCTCGTTGATACGCCTAGTTGATGTGAGACTATCTCCTTCTTTTTTGTCTTCTCCACAACCACCATATTCTATTCCACCTATAGTGCTATGTCCATGGCTCATGCTCATGTATTGCGTGAAAGTTGAAAAGGTTTGAGAACATCAAAAGTATGAAACAATTGCTTGGATTGTCATCGGGGTTGTGCATGATTTGAATACTTTGTGTGATGAAGATGTAGGAATAACTTTCTTTGGCCATGTTATTTTGAGAAGACATAATTGCCTTGTTAGTATGCTTGAAGTATTATTGTTTTTATGTCAATATTAAGCTTTTGTTCTGAATCTGATGGATCTGAATATTCTTGCCATAATAAATAAGATTACATTGATAAATATGTTAGGTAGCATTCCACATCAAAAATTCTGTTTTTATCATTTACCTACTCGAGGACAAGTAGGAATTAAGCTTGGGGATGCTTGATACATCTCCAACGTATCTATAATTTTTTATTGTTCCATGCTATTATATTACCCATCTTGGATGTTTTATATGCTATTTTATATTATTTTTGGGACCAGCCTATTAACCTAGAGCACAGTGCCAGTTTCTGTTTTTTCCTTGTTTTTGAGTTTTGCAAAAGAGGAATATCAAACGGAGTCCAAATGAGCTGAAAATTTATGGAGATTTTTTATGGACCAGAAGAAGCCCCCGAAGCAAAAGAGTTGGGCCAGAAGAGCCACGAGGCCTCCACAAGGGTGGAGGACGCGCCCTACCCCCTGGGGGCGCCCTCCGGTCTTGTGGACTCCTTGTGGCCCCCCTGACTTGTTCTCGACGCCAAAAAATCCTATAAATATAGAAACCCCCAGAAATAAACTTAGATCGGGAGTTCCGCCGCTGCAAGCCTCTGTAGCCACAAAAAACCAATTGGGAGCCTGTTCCGGCACCCTGTCGGCGGGGGAAATCATCACCGGTGGCCATCTTCATCATCCCGGCGCTCTCCATGATGAGGAGGGAGTAGTTCACCCTCGGAGCTGAGGGTATGTACTAGTAGCTATGTGTTTGATCTCTCTCTCTCTCTCTCTCTCTCGTATTCTTGATTTGGCACGATCTTGATGTACCGCAAGATTTCTTATTATAATTGAATCATATGGTGTTTCTCCCCCTCTATCTTCTTGTGATGAATTGAGTTTTACCTTTGAGGTTTCACTATTATTGGATTGAATACTATTATGGATTTGAGAACACTTGATGTATGTCTTGCGTGGTATATCCGTGGTGAAAAAGAGGTATTCTATTGATTAACTTGATATATGTTTTGGCACTCAACTCGCGGATTCCCGAGGTGACATTGGGGTAATCTATGCATACGGGTTGATGCACATTTTCGTCCTTGTTTCTCTGGTAGGAATCTTGGGGCACTCTTTGAGGTTCTTTATGGTGGATTGAATATTATGAGTCTGAAGTTGTTTGATGCATATCGTATAATTGACCCACGGATACTTGTGGTGACACTGGAGTATCTAGGTGACATTACGGTTGATTGATGTGTGTCATATGATGTTATTTCACTACGAACTCTAGGGATGTTTATCACACTTATAGGAATAGCCCAATGGATTGATCGGAAAGTATAACTTTGAGGTGTACCCTACAAGCAATTTCATCTTATGTTCTCCGCGGTAGGAACTTTGGAGTGACTTTTGTCGCACATTGAGGGATTGCCATATGATTTAATTATGTTATCGTTGTTGAGGGAACTTGCACCAGTGAAAGTATGAACCCTAGGCCTTGTTTTCAAGCATTGCAATACCGTTTTCACTCACTTCTACCACTTGCTACCTTGCTGTTTTTATATTTTTAGATTACAAAAACCTATATCTACCATCCATATTGCACTTGTATCACCATCTCTGCGCCGAACTAGTGCACCTATACAATATACCATTTTATTGGGTGTGTTGGGGACACAAGCACTACAAAAAAATACACTTCCGTGATGATACGTGTTTGTCACAATAGGTCACGTTTTCTGTCATGCATGTACATCCATGACGATTTTATGACAGAATCAAGATAGTCATACCTGTGCTGTCATAGAAGTGTTCCATGACATTACCAAAATTATCATAACGGAAGTGTCCACTTCCATGATGATAAATGGCGCGTCACGGAAGTGCTTTCGTCAAGGGTAACCGACACGTGACATCCACCGTAATGGGTCGCCGTTAAGCTATCGGGTCCAGTTATGGTTCCGATAACGCATTAATAGCCCGGACCAATGGGGATTTTCCACGTGTAAAATTCTCATTCGTCGACGATCCACGTGTCGGTCAACGTTGGGACAGATGTCAACCGTCCATTTGACAAGAACTGCCAATGAAACGTTGACACGTGGGACGGCCCAATAGAGACCCATATAGGTTTAAAAGCCGGCCCACGAACAGGCCCACAAGATTTCGTCAGATCTAATGGGCCGGTCTGTTAACAGCCTAACATTTTCTGGACCAAATTATAGCCCACATCAAATACAGGCCGTTCAATGACTGCAATATTCTGGGCCAGTTTACAGCCAATATCAGATCTGGTTCGTTAACAACCTGCAATAGTTCGGGCCAAATTACGGTCCATACCTGATCCAGCCCGTTAACCGACTTGCATTTCTTGGGCCAAATTACGGCCTATAACAGATACGGCCTTTTTAACAGCTACTGTGCCATTGGGCCCATTGGCGGCCTGATTTGCTCTTCTGCCTCTTAGTGGCCCGTTTAACAGTTCGGCCCGATATTAGTTTCGACCCGTCAGCGGCCCTGTCTACATATGGGCCTCTTTCGGCCAGGTTTCACTTTCGCCCATTTAAAGGCCCAAGTTGCACCTGGGCCTAATTATGGTCCGTAGTTACTTTCGGCCTCTTAATGGCCCGTAGTCTTCCTGGATACATTCTAGCCCAAACTGCCTATCGGCCCGTTAAAGTCCCTTGAGAGTGTTGGGCCTAATTTAGGCCCGTTATACATCTGGCCTGCTTCCCGCCTGTCATGTAATTGGGTCAGCCAAGGCCCAAAAACATTTCACCCTGTTAATGGCTCGTCTCCCAAATGGGCCAATAATGGGCTGATTTATATTACAGCGCGCTATCGGCCCGTGATTTGTTCGCCACAATTAAGGTTGAATCTAGTTTTCAATCTGTTAAAAGCCTATTTCCGACCTAATTAAGGCAAGCGGTTTACTCGGCCTTTTAAAGGCCCGAAACTAATAGCGGGCCAGATTAAAACTAGACCTAACTAATGGCCCAAGATGATTGTAGGCCCACGGTTCGGCCCGTACTAGCGATTGGCGACCGACCAGTTTTAGTACAAAAATTATTATTTTATAAACCTAACTATTGGCTCATTGCACACCGATCAAAGATTATGACCTTTTCTCAGAGCAACGACAGCAAAAACAGCAAATAAATTACAACATCATGACGAAGAATAAACCTAGACTATACAACAAAGAAATTACAGCATATTACATCCCCTGGGCATCAAAGTTCGCCGCCAGTGATAATAATAAAGGGCAACTAGACAGCAGATTCCATAAACTGGGCAGGTCACCACCAGTGGAAGTTAACAGGCCGACAAAATAATAGACAGAACCGACATCACTTCAACAGAGTTCAAGAAAGGTTAGCCCGGCCCAGAAGCTGAAGCGCAAGCAGCTTAGCAACCTAATGAGACTGCGCTTCTTTGACGCTTATATCCACCAACTTAAGCTGCATAGCATCAATAGACGGCATGTACTTACGGTTAATCTTGCATAGAGATTGGAGTTCCAGTCGGATTTGAGCAGAAGCATGTCTTTCTGCTTGAATTTCAGACTGAAGAAGTCGAACAGATTCAGGTGGCGACTTCGTCGAGCTTGTGTCACTGAGTAAGTTCGACACTACATCAAGATATGACTTTGTGGTTGTATCCCTACCCTCAAGATGTGTTGCCTTCTTCTCTAGAATATATGTTAGAGGGACAAACAATGGGTTCGTCTCGCTATCATTGTGGCAGTTCTTCCTAGCAGCATGCTATCACCCTGAAAGAGAAACAAGTAGGTAGATAACAGGTTTTGCACGTATAAGCATCAGCGTTGTCAATTCATCTCATTTTTTTGTCAGAAATAAAGAGACATGGTTTAAAATAGAATTAACACAATAGGCATTGTTCATAGTTAGGACGGCAGGAAATGGCATTGTGCAGGAGTGGCCAGCTTCACCAGACCATTGTTCATAGTTTGAAGGCTCGAGGAGGACAAACTTACATTAGTAGTGAAGACAGGCTCTATAAAGCCCTTGTCCATATTGATGGGGGGGCAATTCAAGAAGTTTACCGCACACTCTTCTTCAAGAGCATTGCCGTTATTCTACATTTTGTTAAGAGTAAATATAGATGTGAAAATATAGGAACAAATGGCGATTATTTAACTTAAGATGCAGAGTACAAATGTAAATACAACATACAGGCAGAAGGCACTGACAAGAGCAATGCGGAGCTAAACTTCTTCAGTAACATTGGTTTAATTCAATATTTTGGAAAGAGTAAATGTAGATCTGATGTGTAGAAAAATGGAGGACAAGGGAAAATAAGTTGCAAAGTGTACATGAAGAACTAGCTGACAAATATAAGTACAGTGATGAAGGACAACAGATACTTACAAGAACAATGCAGAACTAAATTTCTTCATCAGCATTGGGTTTATTCTACATTAATTTAAGCATTAATATAGATTTGATAATTTGGAGCGAACAGTGGATAAGCAAGCTATAATGCACAATGATGTCACATAATCCACCAGGTATGAATGTAAGGACAGCGATAGGACAATAGGTACTCACAAGAGCAAAGCAGCGATCAACATAGTTGCGATATCCTAGGTTTTGCGGCACTAGTTCTATCGCCAATATACGTCGGGTGCTATGTGATTTCTCCAGTAGCACCACCTTTTTCAAGGACTTTGCTTGTACTCCTTCAGGTTCTGCAATCACCTTCTTCCTTTTGGATGTCTGAAACACAAGAACAGCATTTGAATGGAAAAACAAGGTATGACGACAAATGGAATAGGTGTTGATAATGGATGGGCATGGCATCTTCACATATATCATGAGTAAACTAAGAAGATGGCGGTGCAATGAAGCAAAATAAATGCAAGACACCTTATGCAAGATATGTGCAACCAATAAAACCTTGCCAAATTAGAACATGCACCTTATTGGGTGAACAGGATAGGCCATCTGCCTTTGACTCCTTGAGCTCGGAATAGTCATTAGGATCATATTCTGAATACGAATGTATAGGTCGGGAGCATGTGGGTTTCATTGCATCCACAATGGACCTCAATCCCTTGATGCCAAATTTGTTACCCATTGAATTGTTCCGCAATATTCTTATGATGTGTGCATTCTTATATTCATTGTGATTACGTACAATATCTGTAAAGCATGAAAACATAAATAGTAGTGAGATTATCTTTGTAATGCAGGGGATATTGTAATATAATATAGGCTCCCTGTAACCCTTGTGTGCTATCACTGGATTCTTATGAGAGAGCCCATGTGTGCTGTAATTGGTGAGTAGATTAATATAATCTGGCACAACTACACAAAAAATAGGCTCCCTATTGGGAGCCCCAGATGTAAGGATAGTTGGCAGATGATAGGTTCATAACATACTGTATAGAAAGTTTATTGCCCATGATAACGAGAGCGCAGAGCCAGTAGGCAGATCGTAGTGTAGATAATAGGGTACACCATAACCACCATAAATAAATCGGGAAAGCGGAACTGGCTGGAAAACACAGGGTTTTTCCGCTACTAATATGCGGCCTATCGATCACCTACAGGCCAGATCTATTCATCTGAAGGCGCACAACTGTTACTACCAGTTTAGTCTATCAAAGACCGCGCGGCTCCCACCATTTCCGGGGTATTATGGTAGACCAACTCGAAGTGCGAAATCATTTAGCAAAACCGGCCCAATAGAGCTGTCGACTGCAGATGTCCCTGCTCCCCTTCCTGACAAGGAACATACTGTGCTTACTAAAGAAGAACAGAAGAGGAACATGTTAAAGAATAGAAGGGGAAGCATATTATTGAGATTCCCGTTCTTTCTATACAATGTTGATTGCCCACCCATGATGAATCAGAGCGCCCAAAGAAATACAATTCCATGATGTCTCTCTATATGTGGCCACATGCATTTGGAAACTCAATTGGGAGCATTAGCTAACCAATTAAATGTGTGTGTGTTAGCTAATGTCAGTATCATATCACATTCGTATTTGAAGAACCTTAGGACGAATGGTTGTTGTGTTATTTAGCTTTAAAGGGTGGACAACTTCTAGTAGGACACAAAGCACCTATGCAGATCATAGTGTATATATAATGGGAAAACCCTAAGCATCAGGAGTAAAATCAGGAAAGTGGAACTTGCTGGAATATATTTGCTAGTATTGCCGGTACGGCTAGAAAGGCTTCGCATACCAGCTCCCTACAACTGAAGGCGCAGTACTGTTACTATCAGTCTAACTCTCAAAGGCGACACATACGATCAAATACGAAGAGTTGAAAGCGAACATGACAAGCGACCGAATAGACCTGTACACTACAAATGTCCCTGCTCCTGTTCACTACAAAGAACATACTGTACAACTATTATACTCCCTCTGTTCCTAAATACAAATCTTTGTAGAGATTCCACTATGGATCACATACGGATGTATATAGACACATTTTAGAGTGTAGATTCACTCATTTTGCTCCGTATGTAGTCCATGGAGGAATCTCTACAAAGACTTATATTTAGGTACGGAGAGAGCACTTACAAAGGAAGAACAGAAGAGGAGCATGCTAAAGAAGAGCAAGTAGATTTTGGATAATAAAATGTTGGTTGGCCACACATGATGAACCAGAGCAAATAAAGTAGCAACTCCCTGTTGTCCCTTGATATGTGGCGCATGTTCTTTTCGAAAGTAAAGTAGGAACATTAACTGACCAATTAAACATTATCAATTTTGGTACATGTCAGCATCAAGATTCGTATTTGAGCAACTAAGTTTGGAATTATGAGTGGCATGTTGTTTAGCTTGATGGGTTGAGGAGCACTGCTTGCACGTACGTCTCGAAGCACCTACGATAATAGTACTGAATATATATGGGAATGTCTACATGCAAGTCGCCTGACTTTCGTCATTTGGGTCAGTCGACCATTTCAGGTAGTTGGATGAAGATCCTACGTCTCCTAACCCTTCTTCTTCCTCGCCTCTTATTCTTCCCCTAAAGACCACCGCACGGGTCGTCGGTCGAACCACTGGCCCCCGCCCACCACCTCCGATCTTCCGCTGCCCTCGGCCATCCCTCTAGCTAACCCCACCCCCCACCCGCGTCGAGTTTTGCCTCCGGCGAGGCCCCACCATAGCCCGACGACAGCCCCCCACAACCATTGTCCCCACCTGAAACCCTAAGATAGATAATGGGGCAGCCCTCCGGTGAGCCCCTTCCTTCGCACCGGCGAGCTCTCAAAAATCGACTGGCCCAATTTTGAAATTTAGTCTACTGTCATTTAACTAATGTGGAATATAAAAGGGAAAAACTATAAGCATTGCGAGTATAGTATTGAGCGTGCCATGGAGGATCTAAAGGTGCAAACCGGACAAAGGCAACTTCACAACCAATGTTTGCTTTCAGCTAACAAGTAAGTGATGGTGAAGATATCACAGTAAAGCAATGGCGATCTATTTTCTTGCTGCGATAAACAAGTTGAGCAGATATGAAAGTGTATCGCCTCCGGTGCGGCGCCGTGTATGCATCTGCTGAGAATTTGATGGTGCTGTGGTAGCGATGGTTGTCGGCAGCGTGGAAGCAGAGCTAGGAGGGTAGACGGTGGTGGTGGGGGAAATATCCTGGCACGGTGGACGAGACGGTCGTAGGAGCGGCGCTGGCAAGGTGGACGATGGCGGGGATGAAGCGAGAGGACGGGATGCAAGGATCCCGGTCCGAAGCCATGGATGAGAGAGGTCGATCTCTTGTAATGGACGACGGCGTCGTGGTATCAGCTCCGGCATGGTGGAGGAGGACGGCGGTGGATGGGGTTGCGGACGGAGGAGGCTGGGGTGGAGAGGGTGTTTTGGCGCCCACGGAGTACGAATGGGGAAATGGAGGGAGAGAGGAAGGGGGAACCATGTCTTCAGGGAACGCTAGTCTCGAATGCGAGGAAATTTACAAACTTAGCCCCCGTTTAAAATTTCGTACATCACAGCAATATTAGTCGGTTGGGGATAGGATGGTAATCTCGCATACACCGAATATTTGCCGACGAGAGTTTGTTTTGGCGCCCACCGTGTATGAATTGGGGAGGGGGTCGATTTTGGCCGAGGAGACACTATGTTTTGGCGCCCACCGTGTATGAATCTGGGTGAGAGGCGGTTATGTCACGTTTGAGTGAAATTACAAACCTACCCCTATCAAAACCAATAGAAATCGAGCCGATAGGCTTTGCGTGTCAGGGATAGGCAGTAATTTCCATCTTGCAGATTTTGGTTTCGGGCGGTTACTGCGACTTTCCCCGCTACGTTCAAATTTTTGCAGAGCAAGAGTGCACGTTTACCGTGCCAACTCAATTTGAATCCAGTTTGTATTCTATTTTTGTTCAGGCAGGATCCATTTTTGATTGGAATAAAATTCTATATACATCATTTTTTTATATACTTTCAAAATCACAACACCCTTTATACATAAATATGGTTTACAAATGGCATGAACTCAGATTCATAAGGCTGGATCCATCTTAATTTGGATTTTCAAATATTTGAAACCACTTTATGTTGAAATCCAATGTATGCATTCCTCGCTAACTGTCTCCAATTAATGTGTGTTTCATGCGTTTTTTTACTTCTCAAACATGTATAATGTGTTTCGCACACGCAACATGTAGTGTAATCCCGTTTAGACATTAATTGCATATAAACCATGCATTGTCTCTAATTAAAGAATCTATGGATCACTAATATTGATAAACTATATAACACTACACATGTCCCCAAATTCAAATGAATATGCATGTTTGATACACCAATTTTCGTTATGATATTATCGATGTCGTGATCTCTAGTTTAAATATTTGAATCCCCTTTAATCCAGATATCCGTCTCATATAGCTATCACTCATGCTTATATAGGAGTATCTCTCTAGACCTATACGTGTTCATCGTCTCTCGGGTATCTCCCGTGCTACTTGTATGTCAACAATGATCTTTTATCTTCGTAACACACTGATGGTACTCTCTCCCTCTACCTTCATCACTCTATCTCTCTCTAAGTATATCTCGCTCCCTGCTATGTGTCTCTAACTATGATTCTCGATGTGAAATCTCTTTCTCTCACACGAACACAAACTTCATCTCCCGGGGTCTCATTTCTCTGTACTATTCCCCTGTGTGCCACTCGCACACCCCCTCTCACACAGAGATGTCTTGCGCTCCTTAGGTATGAGAAGCTACGACTCTTCCTCTTAAATATCTCGTTCTCACACACAAACACAAACTCTGTCTCCCAGGGTCTCATATCTCTCCACCATTCTCTTGTATGTCGCTCACACACACTCTCTCTCTCCCTAGAGATATCTTGCGTCCCCTGATATGTCTCTCTAGCTATCACTCTTGTTGTGAAATATCTTTTTCTCTCGCAGACACAAAACTCCATCTCTTGGGTTCTCATTTCTCTCTAATATTTGTTTGTATGTGACTCACATGCACCCTCTCTCTATCTCTGTCACACCCACACACATAACTCAGCCTTCTGATCCACTCGACTCTTATCTCTAACACTCACACTAGCTAGCATCTTTATCTTTCTATTTATCTGTTTCTCCATCAACCTTCTTTCTCTCCCTCACTCTTGCTTCCTATCACGCACACTATATATGTTTCTCTCTACATGCAGTCATGTGCCTTCTTTTTAGCTTTCTCTCTCACACACATAACTTCACCCACTGAACCACTCGGCGGTCATCTCCAACACTCAAACTAGCCGATGTCCCTCTAGCTAGCATCTCTATCTCTCTATCTATCTGTAGTTTCTCCGTCAACATTCTTTCTCGCGCACTCTTGCTTCCTACCACGCACACTATATTTGTATCTCCATACATGCATCTATAGGTTGATCTCTTTTGCACAATCGTTGTGTCTCGCTCCCTCTGCTCGCCATAGATACATGCTCCAGCCCACGCCACTATCTCTTAAAGACAAGAACACATTCTCAATTATCGGGCCTTCTTCCCTGCACTCTCACATGAATGCATATTGTCATACCGATCCGTCTCTCCCATGTCGTCGATCATATGACTTATGTCTTATTTCTTTTATCTCGATCACGTGCGCGCGCACACACACACACATCCCACGTATACATGTATACCTCTCGCACATGCATGTTCAAGGTCTCCTATGTCTCCATACGTACTTAATTACCCTCAGCCCTAACCCCACATCGAATCGTTCTCTTTTTTTGTGCACATAACTTCCGCTTGGATGGGTAAAACACACACTCACACTTAACAATCTCCTTCTAGCTACCCCCCTCTCTCACTCTCCCCCTATATCTTCGAAACCAATAAGACCATCCCTTCGTTTAATTCCCGCCTACATGCACCATCGATATATAGTAGTCTTCCTCGGTGTCTCTCAAACAAACACGTTCTCTCGATGTCGACTCCTCTCACACGCACACGCCTTCTCTTCCCTCTCCACGGGCCTTTTCTCTCTCGCACCCCCTCATTGGTGGCCTCAGCCATACACATCACCTCTCTACGATGAAGCCACACAGACTTAAATTACTTTCGCCACCAAAGACTCCGCTTCACACACACACACACGCACGCACGCACGCACGCACCCACCCACCCACCCACAAACACACACACACACTAAGACTCCAACTCACACACACATGCTCTAGGCGGAGCATTTGTTCCTACCACCCTTCGTCCAACCTTACCCGTATGATAAACAATCACCTTAATTTACTTGTATAACATGGACAAATTCCACTTTACTTTAGTAGTTAGCAAACTTCCCATAATTATATAGCGCAAATCACGAGCAGGAAGTGACATTTTTTACACAACCACGTTAACATGGCCACGTAAATCACTAGCTAAAGTGTAATACCATTATACTTATATCCCGATGCAAAAGGTTGAGTACATGTCCGAGGAGTAGAGTCGCACACACACACTCTGTCTCTCAGAATATCACACACACACACCAGTTACGAGACACCCCCTTAAGCAGACCCGTATGTTACAATTTGTGCACCCGCGGGTACACGTGATGGTGCGCATTTATTTAAGCCGGGCAGTGAACCCAAATAGTAGCCGCATTCATTCCCCTCCCGCCGCCTCTTCTCTGGTCGCCGTCACCCGATAGCCATGGCCTGGACGAAGGTAACGACATACGCCATACTCCCGCTAGAGCGGCGCTTTAATTTGGAGGTGGCGCGAAGCCCGGATCGCTACCGCCCTGCCTCCGGAGTCCAGACTAGCCGGAGCTGGACGAGGAGGCATTGGAGGCGGAGCAGCACGCGAAGCCGGAGGAGGAGAACCACGACACAGAGCCGGAACCGGAGGACGACGACGCAGGCAAAGCGGAGCCGGAGGAGGACGATGATTTCCATTATACTCAGACTTAAAGGGCTTTGAGTTTCACGCCATATTTATTTCATAGAGATAAGAGAAAGGATATTTTAGTGGTCATGCATGCATCTTTTTGTGCTAGCACTCCTATATAAGGGTTGACCGGTCGCTTCCCGCGGACATGCGCGGGCGGTGGAAGAGGGAGGAGAAGGGAAGCGGGTTGTGGAGTATGCTAGCTGCAGCACGAGCTCCAAGTAATGTTCGTGCCAAACAATGCATAGTTGTACCGTATAGTCCAGCGGAGTATGAATTGGCCTTTATAGGTTGCGTGTGGATGACATGGCTGCAACATGCAGGCTGTAGTTCGGCAGCCTATTGCTCCGCTTCGCACGATTTGGTGACGCAAGATTTGCATGCACGCATGTCACGCACGTACTTGTCGAAGGCGTGCTCGAAAAAGGGCGACCAGGTCCACTAGTCCGCATTGGTCCATGCGCCCGGAAAACAACTAACCCCAGTCGCTGTAAATGTCATGCGTGCTTTAATTCCGGGCTAGTGGATGGACGCGAACGTGGCATACAACGAACCGCCCGCCAGCTCCCTAATCTCTACCTCTACTCTTATACTAATAATAATCTATCTATCTATCTATCTCTATCTCTATCTCTCTTCTACTACTTCTACTACTCTACTACTCTTATAAAAAAACAGAGTTGGTGATGATGGTGTGCCTGCCATCATGCAATATAGGTTGTCCGATTTATATCTGACGGATAGAAATAAAACTATGGCAATTTTGCAAAAAAGATACCCACACCCCTGTCCACATTTGCAAATAAGGCCTTTCCTCGTTCATCATTTACGATGGAACCATGATGAGATTGAAGAAGATATCAATCCTAGAAGCCCCGATAAGGTCGTCCGCCAACCAAAATTACACTCTCATCGCGGTGTTCGACATCGCGATTGCTTTCACGAACCCTGCACATGGCGTTCAAAGGTGGACCATGCTGTCTGCAGCCGATTTGTTGTCGTGCGAGTACGAAGACGCTGTGCTCCTTTCTAACTGCATCTTTGCGGTGACAAACCAGGGGACTTGTTTCGTATTATAAGTTTTATAAGTTTACAATTTTTTCATTTCATAAGTTTCAAATTCAAATTTAGAGCTCCCCATCACATGTTGAGATTACAATGCCCATTAAATCATTGCGTGCATATACTAGTTTTTTATTGGTCACTGATGCATGCATTGCAAGTAGTAACGTTTTATACCACAATTTCTTAGGAAACTGAGTAGTTTCGCAAACTACCAGTACTACACCTGAAACGGTTCAAAACGAATACCACCACCACGCCCGCGTCTGACTGCCCTGGCCGATCCAACCCCCCTCCCTTGCCGGCGCGCGCTTCCCGCTTGAAACGGTTAGCATCGCCTTGAAGCATCAGTGCCGCATTAATGCCCGGCCAGAGCGGAGGCGACCTCTCACTGGTGCTGGCTTTGAAGCAGCGTGACGGTCGAGAGAGCGTCGCTTCCCGGTGCACGCGACTGCTCCGTGTCGAGGCTGGCCATAGTTTGGATGAGTCTCCATCATGGGGAGCCACACTAGTTGCGATGATATGGACTCCCGTTGCCCACAGTTATGGATCGTTCCATCTATGAAGAACACGTGGGACTGGAGCTACGAGACGGACATGTACCCAGGAGTGGACGCACGAACCTGAGTAATGTAGCGCAGTAAGTGAAGTAGAAAGGCACAAACTGTATGAACATGCGTGGCATATAGGCATTTGTCTCTTACTACCACTAAATGTTGTACGTGCAATGCACGGTGATGTTATGATGTACGTGTCTAAGTACTCTACTACTACTATATTAATTGGAGGCACATATTAGTTTTTATATTTGTTTACGTGTATGTCCCGAGACCTTCCA
Organism: Triticum aestivum; assembly: GCF_018294505.1. Taxonomy (NCBI): domain Eukaryota; kingdom Viridiplantae; phylum Streptophyta; class Magnoliopsida; order Poales; family Poaceae; genus Triticum; species Triticum aestivum. The sequence goes on from NC_057805.1 coordinate 89,569,151, forward strand.
ACTAGACGTGTCTTTCTCTCCTGGTCGCACTTTGTATAGTTCATACCACTAGTACTACTACGTGTGGTCTCTGACCTAGAAGTGGAAGAAGTGGAGATGCTCTACCGCGTTGTTCATGTCCCACCCCTTTCGCTGACGTGTGGGACATCCAGCACGTGCCGTGTTTGGCATTCCTTCGTCGTAAGAGTTGAAACGCTAGCATTCATCAAAAATAAAAAATAAATATAAATCAGCAGTGATACTATACCACGCGGTTTCCTTACTCCTTGATATCGAAAAGAATACTTCCGTTCGCCGACATGTGGGACGTCGACCATCCTGGTCCACTTGCCATGCACGCAGAACTCCAAGGGAGAGTCGCCCCGGTCATCGCGCCGTAGTAATAATGACTAATGCGCCATCAAATCACAGGCCGAACCTTTCCCACTGTGAAGTTGCTCGGACGAAGGAACCATCATGACTTCCTTGAATTCCGCTTCTTGAAGAAAACTACTATACCAGCAGTACTGCTAGCTACAGTAGTGTTGTACTCTAGCATAGGCCTCCTTTGGTTCATAGGATAGGAATTTTATAGGAATATGAAAATCATAGGAAGTGAGATGACCTGCATCTAAATTCCTATAGAGAAAGAGATGCCATTTGATGCATAGGATAGGAATTTTTCCATTGAGTCTAGGCTAATGTACTGGTAATTTGCTCTAAAAACTACAGTAGTAACTAGTACTGGTACATGCTCGTAGTTAATTAAACAAACGTACGGGCGACACAGACACACACACTAACTACTAGTACTACTACTTCTCACATGCTGGCCAGACGTCGTCGTTCTCCTTCCCGGCTTTGTCGGCGACACCCCACCGTGCTTTGATCTCCGCCGACCTCTCCGCAGCAGCGCGTGCGTCCTCTTCTTTCTTGCGGCGGTGGGCCTCTCTTTTCTTGAGTGCTTTCTGTCTTTTCCGCTCCCTCTGTGCGGCTTTGGCTGCCTCTTGCTCTACCGCCCGTTCGGCCTTGGCAGCTTCAAATTCTGCCCACGTAGGTGTGAGGTCGCGATAGGCGCGGTGGCATGAACGACACTTGGTGAGAGATCTGGGGTGGAGTGGCCGAAAAACCTATAGTGCATTGGTTTGTCAAGAGCTCAAGGACAGAAGACGAAGGAAATTTGGATTCCCCTTCGATCCTGGTCATTTATTACCGAGTAAAATGCATTGGCGGTCATCGAACTTGTCTTGGTAGCTCACTTTGATCATTGTATACGAGATATGGTGATTATACGGTCATTGGCTCAACGTATAGCTCCGTATTTGTCTGGTTGACCAGTCAAAAAGTCCGCATGCGCCTCATCAGCTCATGTTCTGTATCTATCTATCTATCTATCTATCTATCTATCTATTCGGGCCTACCTATCAGTGGAGAAAGAAATAAAAACCAAAATTATGCGTATGTGAGGAATCAAACGACAAACTTGTCGCTGCAACGCACACTCGTCAGCCAAATGAAAATGAAATACTTTGCGTTAAATGCACAAACCGATTTTTTTATTATATGTGATGCACACATTAGCGCACACCGTCCATAGAGGCAAGTAGCATGTACGCGTGCAGACACTCACGCTCACGCTGTCAAACCATGCTAATGCATGCACGTCGCCCTCTCAATCAAAGTCCTGCTCATGGTGCAACGCAAATGGCGAGCCCGTCACCTGCGCGCCCCGGCGGTGCCTGACATTACTGTTTAGACGTTTGCTGGCAGCCTCCGGGAACACCGAGCATGTATTCACCTGGCTCAACACCGACGATCATACTCGTGCTTGTGCGCCGAGCTGCTCGACATTAGCCATGGCTCTGCACACGACGCGACGACGTGACTCGGCGCCTTGCTCATGTATATCATCCATCACAACGACAATCTATTAAACTACATAGCTAGAGAGGGTACTATGGTACCTACAAATGTATCGTGAGCGACCGATCATAGTGCCACTGCACACGAGTGTGTGTTTGATCGATTCGTCCATTATTCATAAGTTATGCATGGTTGTGTGGTGTCTAATGGTGGCCGTCGAAGGCTAGCTAGCGACAAGAGCGGTTGCATGGATACTTGGTTGTCAATACGTGTCGCATACACTTCAAAGGCTCGTCATCCATGAGTTCACATTTACCACCACGGCAGCGTCTGACCGCCCTAGCCTACTGAAACCCCTTCCATCGCTAGCGCACGCTTCCCGCCTGAAACGGTCACCGTCTCTCCAGAACGTCAATGCCGCATTCACGGGATTTAACTGCAGGTGCAGTTGGTGTGTCACTGACATGCGGGCCAGATGCCTGTTGGGCCCACATGTCAGTGACCCAACTGCACCTGCAGTTAACTCACTGAAGCAGCATCTGCATTCACGCCCGACGCGACCTCTCACTAGCGTCGGCATTGCAGCAGCGCGACGGCCGAGAGAGCGCCACCCACGCGGCATCCCGGTGCAAGTGACTGCTCCGCGTTAACGGCACCACGGCCATCCTTCCGTCCGCCGCCCACATTAATGACACGCGGCTGCCGACGAACCTACTCCGGCACCAGCCGTCCATCTGTCTGCCGTGGCTCATTACCATTCACCCGCTATATTAACTTGAGCCCCAGCTCCCAGCCATAGCCAAAGACCCACTGCTACCTCTTGAGCATGCGTTGGTTTCCCCTTGAAGAGGAAAGGGTGATGCAGCAAAGTAGCGTAAGTATTTCCCTCAGTTTTTTAGAACCAAGGTATCAATCCAGTAGGAGGATACACGCAAATCGCCTCGTACCTACACAAACAAATAAGAACCTTGCAACCAACACGATAAAGGGGTTGTCAATCCCTTCACGGCCACTTGCAAAAGCGAGATCTGATAGAGATAATAAGATAAATATTTTTGGTATTTTTTATGATATAGATTGAAAGTAAAGATTCCAAAGTAAAATAGATTGGAAACTTATAAGATGGAAAATAGACCCGGGGGCCATAGGTTTCACTAGTGGCTTCTCTCAAGATAGCATAAGTATTACGGTGGGTGAACAAATTACTGTCGAGAAATTGATAGAAAAGTGCATAATTATGAGAATATCTAGGCATGATCATGTATATAGGCATCACATCCGCGACAAGTAGACCGAAACGATTCTGCATCTACTACTATTACTCCACACATCGACCGCTATCCAGCATGCATCTAGAGTATTAAGTTCATAAGAACAGAGTAACGCATTAGGCAAGATGACATGATGTAGAGGGATAAACTCAAGCAATATGATATAAACCCCATCTTTTTATCCTCTATGGCAACAATACAATGCGTGCCTTGCTGCCCCTGCTGTCACTGGGAAAGGACACCGCAAGATTGAACCCAAAGCTAAGCACTTCTCCCATTGCAAGAAAGATCAACCTAGTAGGCCAAACCAAACTGATAATTCGAAGAGACTTGCAAAGATAATAAATCATACATAAAAAACTCAGAGGAGATTCAAATATTATTCATAGATAATCTTGATCATAAACCCACAATTCATCGGATCTCGACAAACACACCGCCAAAAGAATTACATTAAATAGATCTCCAAGAGAATCGAGGAGAACTTTGTATTGAGATCCAATGAGAGAGAGAGAAGAAGCCATCTAGCTAATAACTATGGACCCGAAGGTCAGTCGTAAACTACTCACACATCACCGGAGAGGCTATGGTGTTGATGTAGAAGCCCTCCGTGATCGATTCCCCTCCGACGGAGCGCCGGAAAAGGCCCCAAGATGGGATCTCACGGGTACAGAAGGTTGCGGCGGTGGAAATAGGGTTTCGTGTTGCTCTCGGATGTTTTCGGGGTATATGAGTATATATAGACGAAAGAAGTCGGTCAGGGGAGCCACGAGGGGCCCACGAGGGTGGGGGGTGCCTACCCCCTGGGCGCGCCCTCCTGCCTCGTGGCCTCCTCGTTCCTTTCTTGACGTCCACTCCAAGTCTCCTGGATTGCCTTTGTTCCAAAAATCACTCTCCCGAAGGTTTCGTTCCGTTTGATATTCCTTTTCTGCGAAACACTCAAATAGGCAAAAAAGCAGCAATTTGCACTCGGCCTTTGGTTAGTAGGTTAGTCCCAAAAATAATATAGAAGTGTATGATAAAGCCCATTAAACATCCGAACAGGTAATATAATAGCATGGAACAATAAAAAATTATAGATATGTTGGAGACGTAACAAGCATCCCCAAGCTTAATTCCTGCTCGTCCTCGAGTAGGTAAATGATAAAAACAGAATTTTTGATGTGGAATGCTACCTAACATAATTTTCAATGTAATTTTATTTATTGTGGCATGAATGTTCAGATCCTAAAGATTCAAGATAAAAGTTTAATGTTGACATAAAAATAATAATACTTCAAGCATACTAACTAAGCAATTATGTCTTCTCAAAATAACATGGCCAAAGAAAGTTCGTCCCTACAAAATCATATAGTTTGGTCATGCTCCATTTTCATCACACAAGAATGCTCTCATCATGCACAACCCCGATGACAAGCCAAGCAATTGTTTCATACTTTAGTAATCTCAAACTTTTTCAACCTTCACGCAATACATGAGCGTGAGCCATGGATATAGCACTATGGGTGGAATAGAGTATAATGATGGGGGTTATGTGGAGAAGACAAAAAAGGAGAAAGTCTCACATTGACGCGGCTAATCAATGGGCTAGGGAGATGCCCATCAATTGATGTCAATGCAAGGAGTAGGGATTGCCATGTAACGAATGCACTAGAGCTATAAATGTATGAAAGCTCAACAAAAGAAACTAAGTGGGTGTGCATCCAACTTGCTTGCTCACGAAGACCTAGGGCATTTGAGGAAGCCCATTGTTGGAATGTACAAGCCAAGTTCTATAATGAAAAATTCCCACTAGTATATGAAAGTGACAAAACTAGAGACTCTCTATCATAAAGATCATGGTGCTACTTTAAGCACAAGTGTGGAAAAAGGATAGTAGCATTGTCCCTTTTTATTTCTTTTGGGCCTTCCTTTTTTTATTTGGCCTTTCTTATTCTTCTTTTTTGGGACAATCCTCTATTAATGATGATCATCACACTTCTATTTATTTACAATTCAATGATTACAACTCGATACTAGAACAAAATATGACTCTATATGAATGCCTCTGGCGGTGTACCGGGATGGGCAATGAATCAAGTGTGACATGTATGATAAATTATGCATGGTGGCTTTGCCACAAATACGATGTCAACTACATGATCATGCAAGGCAATATGACAATGATGAAGCGTGTCATAAGAAATGAAACGGTGGAAAGTTGGATGGCAATATATCTCGGAATGGCTATGGAAATGCCATAATAGGTAGCTATGGTGGCTGTTTTGAGGAAGATATAAGGAGGTTTATGTGTGATAGAGAGTATCATATCACGGGTTTAGATGCACCGGCGAATTTTGCACCAACTCTCAAAGTGAGAACGGGCAATGCACGGTACCGAAGAGGCTAGCAATGATGGAAAGGTGAGAGTGCGTATAATCCATGGACTCAACATTAGTCATGAAGAACTCACATACTTATTGCAAAAATCTACAAGTCATCAAAAACCAAGCATTACGCGCATGCTCCTAGGGGGATAGATTGGTAGGAAAAGACCATCGCTCGTCCCCGACCGCCACTCATAAGGATGACAATCAAAGAACACCTCATGTTTCAAATTTGTCACACAACAGTTACCATACGTGCATGCTACGGGACTTGCAAACTTCAACACAAGTATTTCTCAAATTCACAATTACTCAACTAGCACAACTCTAATATTACCATCTTCATATCTCAAAACAATCATCACGTATCAAACTTCTCATAGTCTTCAATGCACTCTATATGAAAGTTTTTATTATACCAATCTTGGATGCCTATCATATTAGGACTAATTTTATAGCCAAACAAAATTACCATGCTGTTCTAAAGGACTCTCAAAATAATATAAGTGAAGCATGATAGATCAACAATTTCTATAAAATAAAACCACCACCGTGCTCTAAAAGATATAAGTGAAGCACTAGAGCAAAATTATCTAGCTCAAAAGATATAAGTGAAGCACATAGAGTATTCTAATAAATTCCGATTCATGCGTGTCTCTTCAAAAGGTGTGTACAGCAAGGATGATTGTGGTAAACTAAAAAGCAAAGACTCAAATCATACAAGACGCTCCAAGCAAAACACATATCATGTGGTGAATAAAAATATAGCATCAAGTAAAGTTACCGATGGACGAAGACGAAAGAGGGGATGCCTTGCGGGGCATCCCGAAGCTTAGGCTTTTGGTTGTCCTTCAATTTTACCTTGGGGTGCCTTGGGAATCCCCAAGCTTAGGCTCTTGCCACTCCTTATTCCATAATCCATCAAATCTTTACCCAAAACTTGAAAACATCACAACACAAAACTCAACAGAAAATCTCATGAGCTCCGTTAGCGAAAGAAAACAAACCACCACTTCATGGTACTGTAATGAACTCATTATTTATTTATATTGGTGTTAAACCTAATGTATTCCAACTTCTCTATGGTTCATACCCCCTAATACTAGCCATAGATTCATCAAAATAAGCAAACAACATACGAAAAACAGAATCTGTCAAAAGCAGAACAGTCTGTAGTAATCTGTATCAAACGCAAACTTTCTGTAACTCAAAAATTCTACCAAAATAGGAAGACCTAGATAAATTTTTTTATTGATGTACTGCAACTGGAATCAGTATTTTATCACGTTCTGCTGATTTTAACAATTGTTTTCGTGACCAGAAAGTTTCTGTCTTTTTCAGCAAGATCAAATAACTATCATCCAAGAAGATCCTATAGGTTTTACTTGGCACAAACACTAATTAAAACATTAAAACACATCTAAACATAAGCTAGATGAATTATTTATTACTAAACAGAACCAAAAATAAAAAACAAAAATAAAATTGGGTTGCCTCCCAACAAGCGCTATCGTTTAACGCCCCTAGCTAGGCATAAAGGCAAGGATAGATCTAGGTATTATCATCTTTGGTATGCAATCCGTAAGTGGCTCTTATAATAGATTCATAAGGTAATTTAATTTTCTTTCTAGGAAAGTGTTCCATGCCTTTCCTTAACGGAAATTGGAATCTAATATTTCCTTCTTTCATATCAATAATTGCACCAATCATTCTAAGGAAAGGTCTACCAAGAATAATAGGACATGTAGGATTGCAATCTATATCAAGAACAATGAAATCTAAGGGCACATAATTCCTATTTGCAACAATAAGAACATCATTAATCCTTCCCATAGGTTTCTTAATGGTGGAATCCGCAAGGTGCAGGTTTAAGGAACAATCATCAAATTCACGGAAACCTAACACATCACACAAAGTTTTTGGAATCGTGGAAACACTAGCACCCAAATCACATAAAGCATAGCATTCATGATATTTAATCTTAATTTTAATAGTAGGTTCCCACTCATCATAAAGTTTTCTAGGGATAGAAACTTCTAATTCAAGCTTTTCTTCATAGGATTTCATTAAAGCATCAATGATATGTTTGGTAAAAGCTTTATTTTGACTATAAGCATGAGGAGAATTTAACACGGATTGCAACAAGGAAATACAATCTATTAAAGAACAATTATCATAATTAAATTCCTTGAAATCCAAAATAGTGGGTTCATTGCTATGTAAAGTTTTGACCTCTTCAATCCCACTTTTACCAATTTTTGCATCAAGATCTAAAAACTTCAAATCATTGGGACGCCTTTTAACTAAACTTGAATCATCTCCAGTCCCATCATTATCAAGATTCATATTGCAAAACAAAGATTTAATAGGAGACACATCAATCACTTTTAGATCTTCATCCCTATTATCATGAAAACTAGAAGAAGACGCTTTTACAAAGCAATCTTCCTTAGCACGTATCCTAGCGGTTCTTTCCTTGCACTCGTCAATAGAAATTCTCATAGATTTGAGAGACTCATTGATATCATGCTTAGGTGGAATAGATCTAAGTTTCAAAGAACCAACACCAAGAGAAATTCTATCCACGTTCCTAGCCAAATCATCAATCTTAGGCAATTTTTCTTCAAGCATAATTATTAGAGGAATTACTAGGAAACGGTCTAGGATTAAAGTTTCCTCTATAAGCGTTGTTACCAAAATTGTTCCGACCAACAAAATGCACATCCCTAGATTCATTATTATTCTCAATCAAAGCCGACAAAGGTATATCATTAGGATCAGAAGAAACACTCTTATTAGCAAACAATTTCATAAGTTCATCCATCTTTCCACTCAAAACATTAATCTCTTCTATCGCATGAACCTTTTTAGTAGTAGATCTTTCGGTGTGCCATTGAGAATAATTAACCATAATATTATCTAGGAGTTTAGTAGCTTCTCCTAAAGTGATTTCCATAAAAGTGCCTCCCGCGGCCGAATCTAAAAGATTTCTAAAAGCAAAATTCAATCCGGGATAAATTTTTTGTATAATCATCCATAAATTCAAGCCATGTGTAGGGCAATTGCGTATCATTAATTTCATCCTCTCCCAAGCTTGCGCAACATGTTCATGATCAAGTTGCTTAAAATTCATAATATCGTTTCTAAGAGAGATGATCTTAGCGGGAGGAAAATACTTAGAGATAAAAGCATCTTTGCACTTATTACAAGAATCAATACTATTTTTAGGCAAATACAAAAACCAAGTTTTAGCACGATCTCTAAGCGAAAACGGAAATAGCTTCAATTAAACAATTTCACTATCCACATCTTTCTTCTTTTGCATATCACACAAATCAACAAAGTTGTTTAGATGTGTAGCGGCATCTTCACTAGGAAGGCCAGAGAATTGATCTTTCATGACAAGATTCAGCAAGGCAGCATTAATTTCACAAGATTCAGCATTGGTAATAGGAGCAATTGGAGTGCTAAGAAAATCATTGTTGTTGGTATTGGAAAAATCACACAATTTAGTATTATCTTGAGCCATCGTGACAATCAATCCAACACACAAGCACACAAGAAGCGAGCGAAAAAGAGGCGAACAGAAAAAGAGGGCGAATAAAATGGTAAGGCTGAAGTGGGGGAGAGGAAAACGAGAGGCAAATGGCGAATAATGTAATGCGAGGGATAAGAGTTTGTGATGGGTACTTGGTATGTCTTGACTTGGCGTAGATCTCCCCGGCAACAGCGCCAGAAATCGCACGTTGGCGGGAGATCAAATCTTGACTTGACTTGGCGTAAGCCTCCCCGGCAACGGCGCCAGAAATCCTTCTTGCTACCTCTTGAGCATGCGTTGGTTTTCCCTTGAAGAGGAAAGGGTGATGCAGCAAAGTAACGTCAGTATTTCCCTCAGTTTTTGAGAACCAATGTATCAATATAGTAGGAGGATACACACAAATCGCCTTGTACCTACACAAACAAATAAGAACCTTGCAACCAACGCGATAAAGGGGTTGTCAACCCCTTCACGGCCACTTGCAAAAGTGAGATCTAATAGAGATAATAAGATAAATATTTTTGGTACTTTTTATGATATAGATTGAAAGTAAAGATTGCAAAGTAAAATAGATTGGAAACTTATATGATGGAAAATAGATCTGGGGGCCATAGGTTTCTCTAGTGGCTTCTCTCAAGATAGAATAAGTATTACGGTGGGTGAACAAATTACCGTCGAGCAATTGATAGAAAAGTGCATAATTATGAGAATATCTAGGCATGATCATGTATATAGGCATCACGTCCGCGACAAGTAGACCGAAACGATCCTGCATCTACTACTATTACTCCACACATCAACCGCTGTCCAGCATGCATCTAGAGTATTAAGTTCATAAGAACAGAGTAACGCATTAGGCAAGATGACATGATTTAGAGGGATAAACTCAAGCAATATGATATAAACCCCATCTTTTTATCCTCGATGGCAACAATACAATGTGTGCCTTGCTGCCCCTGCTGTCACTGGGAAAGGACACCGCAAGATTGAACCCAAGGCTAAGCACTTCTCCCATTGCAAGAAAGATCAATCTAGTAGGCCAAACCAAACTGATAATTCGAAGAGACTTGCAAAGATAACAAATCATACATAAAAGAATTCAGAGGAAATTCAAATATTGTTCATAGATAATCTTGATCATAAACCCACAATTCATCGGATCTCGACAAACACACCGCAAAAAGAATTACATCAAATGGATCTCCAAGAGAATCGAGGAGAACTTTGTATTGACATCCAAAGAGAGAGAAGAAGCCATCTAGGTAATAACTATGGACCCGAAGGTCTGTGGTAAACTACTCACACATCATCGGAGAGGCTATGATGTTGATGTAGAAGCCCTCTGTCAGCGATTCCCCCTCCGGCGGAGCGCTGGAAAAAGCCCCAAGATGGGATCTCACGGGTACAGAAGGTTGCGGCGGTGGAAATAGGGTTTCGTGGTTCTCTCGAATGTTTTCGGGGTTTATGAGTATATATAGGCGAAAGAAGTCGGTCAGGGGAGCCACGAGGGGCCCATGAGGGTGGGGGGCGCGCCCTCCTGCCTCATGGCCTCCTCTTTCCTTTCTTGACATCCACTCCAAGTCTCCTGGATTGTGTTTGTTCCAAAAATCACTCTCCCAAAGGTTTCGTTCCATTTGATATTCATTTTCTGCGAAACACTGAAATAGGCAAAAAAACTGCAATTTGCACTGGGCCTTTGGTTAGTAGGTTAGTCCCAAAAATAATATAAAAGTGTATGATAAAGCCCATTAAACAACCAAAACGGATAATATAATAGCATGGAACAATAAAAAATTATAGATATGTTGGAGACGTATCACCCACACTCATTCTCCTCCGGTCCCTTCCTTCTGTCAGCACCACTCCAACCATGGCCTCCTGGCGCTCCAAAGCGCTCTTGGACGTACTGTCGCAGGAGCAGATGAAGGACACCGGCGGCTCTGCTCCGGGCATGCTCCAAAGCTCTCTTGGACATACTGTCGTAGGAACAGACGAAGGAGATCGCCGGCTCCCCCCTGGCCGCCCTCCTCCGCAATGACCATGAAGCGCAACCGGCAGCGAGGAAGAGTAGTACACGGTAGGTCGCCGCCGCTCTGGTCCCAGGAACGCCACCGATCCTCCACTCAGTTGACGCCAAGCTTGGTGGGGTAAACATCGGCGGCGATTAGCCGCTTGATGGCGACGTGGAGGCGGAAATCTTCAGAACCTTATGCTCCAGAGGAGGAGGTTACCGAGGCGGAGCTGGACAAAGCCGAGGCGGATGAGGAGGAGGCAAAGGCAATGGCCGGCGTTCTCGGGGCTCATGGCCGAACATGGTGGTCTGTAACATCCCAAATTTTCAATTTGGTATGTTATACATAGATCATCATTGCATATCATATTTTATTGCATTTTGACAAATCCTCGATAAATCCTAAGCAACTCAAGGACCCTCGGAGAGAGTTGGGGATTTTCTCGAATTTTCATATTTGATTTTTCATCAAATAATAAGACGAGGATTTTGGTTTTAATTATTTTTCTCTCCGGAAAAATATTTCATTAAACAAAATAGATGAGAGGAGAAAATATGACTTCTCCAAAACAATTGAAATACTGGAGGAAAAATGTTAAAATCATTTATTGGAATTTATTTGCAATTTTCATTGCATTAAAAAAATATTGCATGTTTTCAAAATTTTATTTTGTGTAAAAAAATGTTCACCCTATTCTAGATTTTCTAACTAGACGGGGAAAATTTGTTTTTATCTTTTTTGGACTTTTATTTATTTTTCTACGAATTATTTTCCGCGGAACGTTTTAAAAAAAAACTGCGCTGCGCCCGACTGGGCCGAGCCCAGCCGAGCCAGGCCGCCGGCCCACGCCCGTCGTCTCCTCTCCTCGCACGACGCCCCGCCGCCGCGCCGTGTCTATGGCGGACACGGGAGCCGTCCCCGCCCGGCTTGCCCCTCCCCCAAGTCGCCGGACCCCCCCTCCTATATATATAGCCCCCCTCCTCCTCTCACCTCACCCCGCCGCCGCCGCCGCATCGCACCCGCCGCCGCCCGCACCGAAGCC
>NC_057805.1:89581511-89602055 GCF_018294505.1 Triticum aestivum
CGGAGCACGCCCCCGACGAGGTAGCCGCACCTCGCCTCGTTGCCGGTTTTGTTTAAAAAACCGTTTGTTAAAAAAAACCCTAGATCGGTTTTTTTTGGTTTTGTTATTTTGTGAGCGTTCACCGACTCGTTCGTTTTAACGAACGCGTTCGTCGGTTTTTCTCTGTTAACGAACGTCCGTTCTTTAACCGTTCGTCCGTTTTTCTTTTTCGTCAGATTTTTCTGCGATTATCTCAGATTCGATTTCTGATCGAATCTTTGTTTCTGTTTAACTTTTCGCTCGTTTATCGGAATCAGGCGATTCAAGCGCCTAGAGTTTCGTCTCGAAATTCTCTTTCCGTTTAACCTACTCAAACAAGTTTTTGCTACTGTAAAATTTGACCTAGACCCAGATTAGTAAACGAAGCTTGTTTCTTTCGCAGTTTGACTTTCGTTGCTTCTTTCGAGTTGATTCTTTTTGCAAACCGGAGTTCTTAAGTTGAACTTTCTGGTTGGATCTTTTATTCGAGTTTTACCTGTGCATTAGATGAGTACTTATTGTTTGCTTGTTTGTTTGCGATAGAGTACCCGGAGTGTGCCGCTTGTTACTTCGAATCGCTAGGTTTTGCGGATCATCAGCAAGGCAAGTAACACTTTGATCATACCTTCCATACCCAGTTTTATTGCATTAGATCTATTCCACAAACATTGCATGGTTAGGATCTGATTAAATTGTGGGTACTGGGAAGTAGTTGAGGTAGTACCTATTACCTGTTTTCTTATCAAACCTTTGGGAGTTACTTCTACGTTGCTATTATATTGCCATGCTATGCTCGTAGACGTGGATTTGGGTTTGAGAGATATTCATGACAGATGTGAGATTGTTAATAATGGTTTACTTAAGGTGGCAACTAAAACTCACATCTGGGTGGATTGAGGCACCTGGAGAATTCCAGTGTTGTCTGTTTGTATAAGGACCGCCACCCAGGCTCAAAGGGATCATAAGATTATTCATGCTAGAAACTTCCGTGTGCAGCCACAAGCTATTATGGGCTCTAGCATAGTTGAGTAGGTTACATGATCTCTTGAAGAGGTGGGCTAGAAGATGTAGGGGAAAGTAGGTGTACCGGTCCATCCAGAGTAAAGAGTGATTGTTCCTGAAAGACTGTGTCTCGGTCATCCGTTTCTCAAACATCATGCAGTGTGAGAATCAAGCGGAGGCGATCGAGTCTTGTGGGGAAAAGTGCGCAAACCTCTGCAGAGTGTACAAACTAATCATGGTTAGCCGTGTCCCCGGTTATGGACAACTTGAGTATCTAGTACCTGGATTATCATTTGAATCTCATCACCATGTTACTTTTAATTAATTTTGTTGGGTTATTGATGACACTTAATTGGGATTGAGTTGGAGGTACCTTCTCAATGTTTCACAACCACCATGATAGTTAAATAAAATTTATTCCTTTGAAGTAGGGAAAAATTGGCTTTTCGCATAAACTTAACCGTAGAGCTTTCCACCAGCCATATATGCATGTAGTATAGCATTATTTTTGTTCATTATTCTCTATGTGTTACATTGCCAGCATATTCCATGTGCTGACCCATTTTCGGGCTGCAACGTTTCATGTTGCAGACTTTTCAGACGACGAGTAAGGTGCCTTAGGTCGTGGTCTTATACTCAGTGATGCCGCTGGAGTTGATGGACTCACTTATCTTCCAAGTCTTCCGTTGTTATCGTTTTTAGATGGCCTTAAGCCATGTTTCTCATACTTAATCTCTTTGGAGATATTCGATGTAATAAGTGTGTGATTGCTACTCTGTTATAAATCCTCCATTTGTACTGTGCGTGTCAGCATTACTGATCCAGGGATGACACTGGTGCACAGCAGCACAGACCATTTGAGGTCTGGTCGCTACATGGTCGGGCGTTGGCGATCGTTTAGATTAGGTTACAGTAGGTTTTAGTATGGTTTGTGCGAAATATGTAATGAATTTTGACAAGTTTATAGCAAAAGTTTTTGAAATGTAATGAATTTCACCTGGTTAATTTGAAATTTGCTTTGTTTGCACGAATGTCGTCCGGTTAGTTCATATAGTTGTCGAAAGGTATGCGAGCAGCATTGGATGGTATCCTCTGGCATCAGTGTCCTCGAACAGATGTCGGTGTAAATTTGTCGGCCATCGCTGGAGATGCCCTAACTATCATGCTATAATTGCTAACAGTGCTCCATTATTTCACAGGGAACAGTTATCCCTCGATCAAAATCAGATCACCCGTGCTTGGCACTCCTCCCACGTAAGAGTGTAGACTCTTGCTTACATAAAAATGGAGCAAGTGGACGGCACTATAGCACATCATATCACTCAAACTAGCCCGCCTAACGCGCGGAAAGCTCCGCCCTCATCATTTTGTTCTTGATTTCTATCGATCGATCGCACAAAAATGTTACGCTTTGCAAGTTCAAAAGGAAAAGGCGGCACACTTACGACTCGTACGCGTCGCACCCCCGACAGTCCGGCTCGCACGCCGCTCACCAGAGGGGACACGCGCTGTCTTGCATTTGCACTGACATGTGGGACTGCAATTGAATAAACCGTCGATAGCCGAAATCTAATCGCTCGGCGGGCATCGGCTGAGAAGAGAGAGACGGGGGAGGGAGAAGAGATCGCCCGCCCGCCGTGCACGGACTCCAAGAAATATATGGTGATAATGTGAGGTGGGCCATGCGGGAGTCCAGACCGCTTCCAAGCCCGCTTCTGACTGCCCTGGCCCAGCAAAAAAACCTTCCCCTCCCGCGCGTGCTCCCCCCTCAGATGCCAGCTGCCCGCATTCATAGCAAGTAGTACTAGTAAAATACTGGGCTATAAGCCCGCTTATGTGGAGGAGAGAGAGGCATTGACAAAGTCAAGGAGTGGGCTCTACAAGAGCCCGTCTCTACACGTGCTCCTAGGTATAAAAAACTAATTCTAAAAAAGAGGTATAAAAAACAATTGTGTCTAAAAAAGAAAGGTAAAAACATTTGAGAGGAAATAGATAGAGAGAAAGTGAGAAAAAGTTGTAACCTTATAGCCAACATTATAGTCAACACTATGGTAGTATTACACAAGGAAGGAGGGAGTTGTGCACATGCCAAGTTCACTCGGCTGTCGTGTTTCATACTCCTCCGTCGTAATAGTGGAGTTAATAGCTTTCATCAAAAATAAACAATGAATACTCATTGCTCATCCTCTATATCAGAAAGAATACTTTCATTCACCGACATGTGGGACGTCAACCATCCTGGTCCAACTGCCATGCACAAAATTATCCTGGTCCACCCCGGGAGTAGCGCAGGCCACTGTAAGTTGGTCAGACGAAGGAACCATCATGACTTCGTTGAATTCCGCTTCTTCAAGAAAACTTAATGTACCCGCAATACTTCTACCACACGCGAAGACTGGACGGCACTGTAGCACGTCATATCACTGAAACCCACTAGGCCAAACTAGCCCGCCTAGGATTTGTACTCCCTCCGTTTCAAAGTTAGTACAAAGTTGAGTCATCTATTTCGGAACGGAGGGAGTATGTCTTTGTACTGCAATGATTTTGTGTTCTCAAAAAATATCCTTTGTCAATCTAACGATTAGGAGTAGAAAGAGGGTCTTTCTCTCTCTTTAGATCTCTCTCCATCCCACAACCCCTCTAGCACACGTACACACTCTCTGTAGCCACTCCGAAAGTACAACGTCACTACACATTCACGCTTCCAACAAAAAAATTACACATTCACGCATGTTACAAGTATGTGCCAATTTTGCTGGCTATTAATTTGAGGCCTCCTTTAGTTTAGAGGAATCTTGTAGGAATTTCATAGGATAGGATTTTTATAGGAAAATTTCTGTAGAGCCCTTAGGTTTATAGGAATGGAATCATATTCCTATGGAGGAATTCTTCCTATCCTCCACATTTAATAAGAAAATAAACATTAGCCTAGACTCAATGGAAAAAATCCTATGATGTGAATCAAAGGGCATCTCCTTTCCTATTCCTACTCACAGGATTTAAGATACATGTCATCTCATTTCCTATGACTTTCCTATTGCTATGATTTTCCTAACCTATGAACCAAATGAGGCTTGAATGTATCCATGTCGACTATTGTCTGGTCAATCGTTAAGCCTACAATTTTAGGAGCTTCGGCTATTAGCCGATCGACGATGGATCAGACCTATAAGCGTACCACGAGCTCATCGGCCCCAACGTTTCCCTTCAGTGAGTGTTTTGCAAGTACTATAGCTCGCACAGTAGCTAGCCTACTAACACCAAGAATCATCCAACAAGCCCTGCTGATATGATAAACAGTTCAAACTTACATCTAAGCATGCCATATATTACATCAAAAGCCGATGAGGATATATACATATGTTTCCCTAACTTGGAGAGGGTCCGCATGATTCACTTTCAAACAAAAGTAGCAAGTACCGCCCACACAAGATAGTGCACTAGCCCTAAGATGGTTTGATAACACGCATTGTTCTGGTAATTAAACACAATGCAAACTACCCTGAAGGATTAGCGCGACCAACTATTTCTTTTCATCGATCTCTCGGGCAATGACCACAGCACGCATAGCGGCATGGGAATCGATCTCTGGGGCGATGTCCACAGGATGGACCGCGACATCGGAATCAATCTCTGGGGCAATGTCCACAGGATGGACAGTGGCATCGGAATTGATCTTCGGGGCGATGTCCACAGGACGGACCGCGACATCGAAAACAATCTCTGGGGTGTTGTCCACAGGATGGGCCGCGACATTAGAATCGTCAAGGATGTCCATCGGCACTTGCACAACCCTAACATACTAGCAAGCACATTGCAAATAATCAAAAACCACAATTATGGTAAGCCATTATTTTTTACCTTGTGCAACTCACCGAGGGATCCCATCCCTCCGGGGGCCATCTCCTCGTCCTCGATGGGGGCCATCGCCTTGCCAGGGAAATACTGCTTCTCAATGGCGACTATCTCCTCAAACTCGGCCTTGAGCCTCTCATAGGTGGCCATTAGAGTTTCTGGGGTTGGCACGGTGGGGCCCTTGCTATTCTTCCAGCTTTCTTTGAGGAGTTCGTCTGCCAACTGAAAGAACATGCGGTGCCCCCATGTTTGGTTTTGGTAATTAATGACAATCTCTATGGACTAATGGTTGCCTTGAGTTATATTTGAAAGATTTGTCCATAGGCATTTCTTTGAAGTCCATGTGTTGGTTTCAAGGAGTTTATGTGGTGACCAAGGTGCTATTAAGGAATTATCCAAAGATTAGTCATGTGGGAGTTGAGCTTATTGCAAGCATGTCTTGAAGAAGAAGATTGTGTGATCATTCATGTTTACCTTCAAGACATCATCCAAACGAAGAGAGTTGGAAAGAATCAAGGTTGATAAAGACTAAGTCAAGAGTGAATCAAGTTGATCAACACACAAAGCGTACAAGATGTACCGAGGGATCAAGTGATCCCATGGTATGGTAAGCATTGTCCATTACGCTTTGTGCACTAACCCATGGTATTTGTGAAAGTTCTTTGTGGGGTTAGGTTGCAGTGTGCAAGTTCAAGTGGAGCAACACAAAAAGATCAAATGCTTGAAGCTTGCTGTCCATTGTGGTGAAAATGGACTTGTGAAGATGTGCGGAAGAGTGGCTCACCCATAGTGGAGTATGGGGAAGCAAGCAACTAGTCTTCATCGAGCCAACGCAATCAAGAAAAGTGTTCCATCTTGAGGGAGTCAAGTTCGTCATCATCTAGCTCAAGTGGACCTTATGCAAGGAAAAGGTTGGCCCTTGATAGGTTTTCTATTTTACCGGTCTCATGGTCGTAGTTGGGAGACAGGGTTATAGGTTTGATTGTCGTACTATCAAGGGGGGCTCTCGATGAGTAGCTTGATCGTATCGTTCATAGAGAGCTCAAACCATTGCATCCTTGCATCATCTTTATTGGTTCTTATTTGGTTCTTCTCCTTGTGAGACTTGGAGCATATGGTCACTTTCATGACAAGCTCGAGTTCATCGAAAACGGAGTTCACATGCATCTTCTATGATGTTTTCGATGTTGGAGGTTATGCTGATTCTTTTCTGTTGGAGGTTTCACTCTTCTATTTCATTAGGCATACCTCCCTGCCACTTCTTACTAATCAGTCATTATTGGATGCTACTCATCGTCATCTATCCAACAAGCTTGAGTTTGCTCAATTCGGAGCTCATATGCAGAAGTTGTGGCAGTTTAGGCTTTATTGTATCCTCTGTTTTCTCTGTTGTGTTCCTGAAAGCCTCAAGCAGTAGTACTGCTCTCTAGAGCGGTAGTAACGCTTGTAAGCGGCAGTACCGCGGCCCTGTGCAGCGCATACTACTGCTTCTTCCGGGGATGCGTCTTTTTGTGTCGGGTTTCGCGGTAGTACCTCTTATAAGCGGTAAGCGGTACTACCTCTCCACCCGAGCGGTAGTACCTCTTATAATTGGTAAGCGGCACTACCTCTCCACCCAAGCGGTAGTACCTCTTATAAGTGGTAGCGGTACTACCTCTCCTCCCGAGTGGTAGTACCTCTTATAAGTGGTAAGCGGTACTACCTCTCCCCAGAGCAGTACTACCTCTTTGTCAGAACTACAGCTCGTGTTTCTCTCTCTCGTTGGGCTGTTTTAACTGTGCTAAGCAGTAGTACTGCTCCTCCAAGCAGTAGTACCGCTTGTACACGACCTGAGCACATAACGGTTGGATTCGGGAGGTCCTATAAAAGGGGGTCTTCTTCCCCATTGAACCTTATCCTTTAAGCTCGTGTTCTTCCCCCATTGTTGACCTTCTTCGAGCTTGCTTTCTCTCAATCCCTCCATGGATTCTTGCTAGTTTTGGGGAGAAAGGAGAGAGGAGATCTAGATCCACATTTCCACCAATCACTTTCTCCTCTATGTGAGTGGAACCCCTTGGATCTCGATCTTGGACTTCTTGGTGTTCTCCTTCTTGTTCTTCCTCTCATTTTCCTCCATAGCTTTCGTTGCTTTGGTGGGATTTGAGAGTGAGGGACTTGGGCACTCCGTGTACCCTTGCCATTGCATTTGGTGCATCGGTTTGAGTTCTCCACGGTGATACGTGGAAGTTACAAGTTGAGAAGCTTATTACTCTTGGGTGCCTGGTGCCCTTGAGCTTGTTCCTCTTGGGTGCTTGGGCGCCCTAGACGGTTGGTGGTGTTCGAAGCTCAATCATTATGGTGTAAAGCTCCGGGCAAGCGTCGGGGTCTCCAATTAGGTTGTGGAGATCGCCTCGAGCAATTTGACGGGTACCGGTGACCGCCCCAAGGGTTGCCAAAGTGTACGGGTTCGGTGACCGCCCCCAAGGGTTGCCATTTGTACAGGTTCGGTGACCGCCCTCAAGGGTCCCTTAGTGGAATCACGGCATCTTGCATTGTGCGAGGGTGTGAGGAGATTACGGTGGCCCTAGTGGCTTCTTGGGGAGCATTGTGCCTCCACACTGCTCCAGACGGGGATTAGCATCCGCAAGGGTGTGAACTTCGGGATACATCGTCGTCTCCGCGTGCCTCGGTTATCTCTTACCCGAGCCCTTTACTTATGCACTTTACTTTCTGATAGTCATATTGTTCTTTGTCATATATCTTGCTATCACATAGTTACTTATCTTGCTTAGCATAAGTTGTTGGTGCACATAGGTGAGCCTAGTTGTTTTAGGTTTTGTGCTTGACAAATTAACCGCTAGGTTTATTTCGCATTTGTTTAAGCCTAAACCGTAATTATTTTAAAGTGCCTATTCACCCCCCTCTAGGCGGCATCCATGATCTTTCACAAACGTCGTCAACTCTTTGGCCAGTGCTTGTTTCTTGGAGTTCTTAGTATCCATGGGTTGGCCCGCCAACATGGTCAACTCGTTGGTCGGTGCTCGCTTCCTGGAGATCTTTGTCTCGAGTGGGTTGTCCACCGGCAACTCTTTGCCTAGTGCTCCAGGATCCATCAATGAACTGGCAAACAAAAAGCAATCGAAAGGAAACCACAATCGCAATGAAAACGGGAAAAGAATATTCTTTGAATGAAAATATAGTAGCATCACTGATTCGCCCACCTTTCCTTCGTCAGTACAGAAGAAAAATGGCATAAGTGAGTAGCCTGGAGTGAGATTTTCTTCAAGAAAGGGGAGAAAGGGCTTCAACGAGCGTTCCAGTGAAATGATGGTTGCTTCGTCCAGTCCAACTTCGAGGCCACTTCGAGGCCACTTTACCACTGCTGGTAAAGGTGTGGGTTTTGTGATATGACGGGTCATGACGGCCACACCGGGGTGACCGGTGAGTCTCGACTATAGCACCTTGCTGTGATTTGGTGGATGGCACGCGGGCCCGGATGCTTTGATGTCCCGCATGTAGATAGAGCGGCTAGTCATATACTGTACAGTAGTAGTTTGGACGACAGACGAGGAGCTCCATCCTGGTTTATTGGTCCCTATGATAATTTGTGCCAAATTTTGACTATAAATTTAACTAACCAAATGTTCATGCATGTCACAAAAAATTACATCATTGAAAACTATGTTCAAATACGAATCAAAGGATATAATTTTTGTTAACATGCACTAACATTTTGTCAGTTAAATCTTTGGTCAAAATTTAGCACAAATTACAGAGGGGCCCAATCAATACTGTACTCTCACATTTTGTTTTGAGGATACTCCCACATAGAAAATATAAATAATAATGCATGTTGCAGCAGCCCACGTTTCCGATAATTTTAGCCGCGGGCTTGTTCACAAATTTTGCGAGGCGATGGTTGTTCATTTAATGGAGGGTCTAGTACCAGACTTGAAAGATACAAAGTGCGACCTGGCATACCGTAACACCACTTGGAATAAGTAGGTAGCTATCTCAAAAAACAATCAACAACTCAAAAAAAGGGTGACCTGGCACGTGCACAATTTTAAATGATTGTTTTGATGGAGTGAAAAAAGAAAACTACCCCACTATACGTATATATATAGGTCGGAGCCTCCGCAACTTACTTGCTAGGGTTGCTCTATTCACACACTCTCATCCTCTCCAGATCTAAACAAGATAGCGGTGGTAACACTGTCTTTCTATCCTCACCGCTGGTTACAGATCCGGACGTATCCTCCTCCACCGGTGAAGGGGAGGAGGGGCAGCGTTTAGGCCGTCGTCGACAGCGAGGGAGGAGACCCACTGCTGGCCACATCGTTCTCTCTGGCCGAGCGCCGGCACGGGAGGTCCTCCGATCCCTTCTTCATTGCCCTAGTGTGGGCAGATCCGGCCTCCCGCCACCCACCTATCCACATCCCGACGACCTTCAGGTATATCTTCCTTCGAAACCAGCCTAGCTCTACTTCCCCAGCTTGCTACATCGCTACATGTGCATCATTTTCTACCTCTCAGCCCCTCTTGATCGGATGGTCCAACGTCACCTTTTTTCTATTGTTAGAGGTAAAGCTACTTCATGGAGTCGAATCTTATACTTGGTTCAAACAAGAAATAAAGGGGGGGGATTTAGTATGTACATCGCACTTTGTACAAATAGGAAGGAAAAGGGGGGAAAGTAGTACAGACTGGTCATCCAACTGGTCTCTTGGTCGAAAAGGGAAATATAGGGGAAACGTTGTACACAGTGGTATGACCAGGACTAGATTTTCTATCCACACATAGGAGTAGGTGGCTAGAGTGAACAAAAATGGGACCAACCCAGATATGTTTCTTGGATGTTTGTTTCTCGGGGCAACAAACTCTGAATCACGGCTTTATGCCACGGTTTAGGTACATGGTGCTGGACTGCTGGTGCACCCGCTGTCCCATGCCCTTATACCAAATATTTAGCTGTTCTTAATCTAATGCCCCTGGTAAAATGAAGCTATGCCACTGTTATAAGACATGACAAGTTTAGCCAATTGTTTTTGCCAATAATTGTTTGAGACTCTGATTGTTTCCTCTGTAGCTTTTTGTGCAAACAGGGATATCCATTTCACCTTGTTGCTATTGCGACCTTTTGGTGCACTGCACAAAACACTTCTTAAAATAAGTGACTTTTGTGATGTTTAACTGGAATGTCAGAATGGAATCGTTGGTTCATTTCGGTGGAACTGCACAAAGGGAGATCTGTGTTCCAATCCTCATCATCCATATTGGCACCATAACCTTCCTTTAGGTAAGAATGATATTTAATGCATGTGTCCATCTCTATTTTGCGACTGCCATGAGAAAATAATGCTATCGTTTACTAGTACACTTGTACTCCCTCACGGAAAAAAACAATTCTGAAATAGAAGGCCAATCATGTACTTGATTTCACCAACTGATGAGGAGAAAGAGAAACAGAGCATGAAGATGATGAAGAAGAAGAATAAAGAGGAAATGGAGATCACACGATGGTACCGTCCTATGTTATCCTGACATCTTGCTGGTAGTGTTGTATTGTTGTGTTGCTACTAGTCTTAATTTACTTGGAAGACTAGCAAGATGCCCGCGCGTTGCATGTAACATGAAGCTGCTTTTGTATGAGTAGTTTATCTTGTGAGAGAAAAGGATGAACGAGGGAAGGCCTTATTTGCAAATGTGGAGAGGGGTGTGGGTACCTTTTTGTAAAATTGCCATAGTTTCCTTCCTATCCATCAAATATAAATTGGACGACCTATATTGCAGGATGGCAGGCACACCATCATGACCAACTCTATTTTTTACAAGAGTAGTAGAGTAGATAAGAGTAGAGTAGAGATAGATAGAGAAATGCAGCAGAGTAGTACTTGGGTTGACAACACATCATACTAATTAACTAGATTCTGGATGCATCTGTGACCCAGCTCTACACGATCAACAGTGCCAAGGTGATCTTGCTAAAGCCGAGGCCTCAGTCGAGGCCATTCAAGGGCTCCGGCAATGTCTACCTTACATGTGAGACGACCCTCCAGAGAGCCCTTCCACTTCTGCTGTCTCTCCTGCAAGGTCACTTAATTAATTAGGAGTACTTAAGTAGCACTAATTTATTGCTGCCTAATTTTCCTGTCGGAGTTAAACAAATCTTTAGTAGCACCCTATGTTGAATCATGTACGTGTGTATGTGTGTCTGTGGAGGTGAATCATGTGGTGGAGCAGGGAGGGAATCTTGGTAGTGTCATGACATAATAGTGCTATTGTTTTGCATGTCAATTTATTGCCATTGGTTTAATGAGGCAATGTTTTGCGTATTGTCCATCATGAATTTGATGCTACTGTTAGAGTAATATGCTAATGTCTTTCTATCCTTTCTCACTAAGATAATGAAGGTTGCACCTTGTTCCTACTTGTGCAAACAGGGATCATGTTGTGCCAACCATACATTTTAGTGGAACTACACAAGATTATACAATGAACTGTATCCCAGCCAGTGCTTTAACTCTGCTGGAAGTTCTTGATAATCTTTCGATATAATCTCACCACTGGTAAACAAGAGTGATTTCAACCATACATTTGAAGTGCACAAAAATATATACTATTAAGTGATTCCAGTGAGTGTTGTATCATCTCTTCTAGGACTACATGAATAAGCTTTTTCGCAAAGGTTGGTACCGGCCTAAGGCCTTCATCCATATTAGTTTGATATCATCTCTATTTGTATCGTGCTACTGTCATGAGAAACTCCTTTATCTTTGCACGTTAAAGTTTTGCAACCTATGACACATGGCAATGCTTTGAGTGTTGAGCTAATTGGCACTGATTAAATAAACTAATACCTCTCTTTAAGAAAGACTACTATGTTGCTAACTTTACCCATTAAGATAATGAGGGTGCTTCTATTTGTTAGTGTATGTTTCATCAACTAGTCCCACTATTACAGTAATCTCACTCTCTGAATATATGTGCCAACAGGGATGCTCGATTTTGGTGGAACTGCACAAAAACTTTGGGTGCTTCATTGCCTCGACTGCTTCCTTCCTTTCCTATCAATCGCTTATCTCAGCTTGCTTCCTTCCTTTCCTGTCAGGTGCTTCGCTTATCTCGGCTTCTAGTCAAAGGATATAGTAATTGATATGCTACCTCACACAGGTTGGTACCAGTCTTTATCCTGATTATTGTGCTTGTCATATGTATTGGTAATTTGGTATTGTGCTACTGTTTGCCGATTTCATAAAGGAGTAACTTGGAGCCTGAACTCGCAGGCAAATCATTACATTGGGCAATTTCAGTAGAACTGCACAAAAAGATCAGAAGGACAAATACTTATGCTGCTGCTATGCACTCCAAAGTTCACTCAGACAAGCGTCAATGTTGAGAAGAAGAAGTGCCTATATTCATTTGAGTATCAAACGGCATCAACCAGTTGTCAAACTCCAAGTATTAGGAGAGTGAACGCCAAAAATATAGCTTGGCGCATAGCCCAGAAAAATGCAGTATAGTCTTTGGTCCCAACTTGTGCCTTTTGGTTATCGGCCCATATGGTAGCGAATTGTATGGCATGGAGTCTAAAGATTCCAGACAAGTTGGTTGACGCGTATATTCATCTGGCACTTAATCAGTCTGCACGCCATGGATGCTCCATTTCAGTTGAACTGCACAACAAATTTGGGCGGTTCATTTTATCAACCGCCTCCTTTCTTGTCTGCAATGTAGAATTTTGGCGAACTACAGGACCAAGATGAGCCAGTAAACTAGTTGGATGAAAGTAGTGGCCAAGTTTCTCAAACTTCCCTCGGCACGAGGCCACTATTTCGAGGATAAACCTACAAGCAAAGTTCAGATTGTCTATGTTGCCTCTTAGTACTCGAAAGTTTACTCGTACAAGCATTAATTTTAGCAAGAAGTACCTCCGACTGAACACCATTTACCAGTCTGTACCCTAGGTAAAGTTTGTCCATGGATGATATTGGCTGTGATCTCAATCATTTGGATGCATAAACATACTGAACATGTGTATATCTGAATCTTTTTATGAATTATCTATGAATATTGTCTTGTGATCTATCAATCATTTGGATGCATAGACATGCTGAACTTGTGCATATATGAATCTTTTGAGTTGTTGATTGTGAATGTTGGCTATGAATATGAACGTGTCCTATGAACTTGAGTTTGATACGAATGTTTACCTTTTCTGTTGTACTTGTGTGTGAACTTGTTAGTATGTCTAGTGTGGGCTTTGTGACGTATGGGTGTCAACGGCACACCTTCTTGCCGAGAAGAATTGCACCTGGTTGTTAGGGTAGCAATGGTGCATCAGCTCTCTTCAATCATTTTGCTCTATCTTCCCCCCTCCCCCGCTCAACCCCTGCCGTAATGTTTTCAGCCTCAAAACAAACATAGTACTGCGTGTTTTTGGGGCTTGATGAAAAATTGAGTGATGCTTTCTGTAGGTTGGCCCCCCTAGTGAAGATGACATGTACCTAGGGTAGGGCCGTAGGACTGACCTAGAAACCCCACCCAAGGACACTACCCTAGAGTCAAAGACATACGAAGTTCCATAGAAGATACCGGCTGAAATCACCCTGAAGTGTAATCCACTCGACGGCAGATTCCACTCGGATATCCCAATTCCACTTGACATAATCATTACACTCGACCATACAAAAGAATCACTCAGAGCATAGAAGGCCTACAGTCACCCCAGGATGGCAACGGTCAGGCATTCACTCCGTAGTCATAAAGATCATTTATAGCAGGCGTTACCAGTAATGCCCCTGTCTTAACTCGCATTGAACCCTTTGTAACCGAGGGCTAGAGGGGCCTGGCGCACTCTATATAAGCACTCTATATAAGCCACACTACTCCTCTGGCACAAGGGTTCACACCCCCTCTAACATCAACACACATCCAGTCGACCAGCCTCAGCGGCATCGAGACGTAGGGCTTCTACCTCCTCCGAGAGGGGCCTGAACTCGTAAATCTATGTGTACATCCTCGCCGTAGCTAGGATCCTGCCTCCTCCTAGGTACCCCTACTCTTACTGCCAGACTCGTTCCCACGACAGTTGGCGCCCACTGTAGGGCAGGCGTCTTAGCGACTTCCGGTGAGGTTGAAGTTTTTTTTCTCTCCATCAACATGGTTTTCGGCGGTGGTTTGTCCCTGGGCAACGAGGTCCGACTCGGAGCGCTCGTCTTCATTGCTGACGATTCCACCTAGCTCCAAGAAGCCCCCCTCGACGTAGAGACTCTCCCCGTCCACGGGGCGACGCACTTTCGCGCGTGCGCTCGCGGCGTCATCCTGCGGCAGCCGTCGACCCAGTATCGGTCAGCTCCCGCGGCAACCTCGCTCCCCGCTGTTCGTCGTCGCAAGCGATCTAGTCGATCGCGGCTCCAGCGATGGGTGAAGCATGCGGTGGCTCGACATTCAACCACCCCACAAGTCGCGGCAATCGAGCCCAACGTATCTCTCTACGGATTGTTCGATCTGCTGACTGGTCACTTGGACACTCTTTCTGAGTGCGAGAGCAATGACCCATTGGCGGAAGTCCTCATGGTCGACTCACAGCGTAGTCCGCCCGGATTTCGCCGCGGCGGTGGCAGTGGCGGCGGCGGTGACGACCCGGTGCGCGATCATGATGAATACTATCCCCAAGCCCTCACTGCGGAGCAGAGGGAGGAGCTGCATCGCCGCAACGTCCAAGCGCTCCAAACCCCCATCATTGGGGAGACCTCTGAGGCTCGGGCATTGGAGGCTGAGCATACGCGTCTGGAGAATCTCCAATAGTCACTCGACGAACACGCTCGTCAGCAGATCCCTGGATCCAGTCGACGACCACGACAACTGTTTTCGCCTGAACCTCAGGTATACTATACTCCGATTCAAAATGTCGCAACAGCAGCATGCATGGCAGAGTCAATTCAGCCATCTCGTTCAGAAGCTGGTAGAGGTTTGCTGTAGATCCGAGCGCTGCTCCAAGCAGCAGGAGAACAGAACTCGGTTGTTTCTCAGTCACGCAACAGAATCCATAGCAGATCTATGGTTGCAGACACCGTTTAGTCAGCGCATAGCCCGAGATCACCTCCGCGGCGTGAAGATCGTGGTTACCGCCAAGATCAGTACCTTGGTCGGGGCCATGGGTAGTTTGATCCTCGCGATGTCTGCCTTCGAGTGCCTACGGCCCCTCCGAGGGGCGAGTCGTACGCGCCCAGGTGGTATGACAACAGGTGCCCGTATGGTGATGAGCGGAGAGCTCTAGTCGACCCAAGAGAGCCCAGGTTCAACGCGAGGTCACTCCTCGTGCAAGGTCTAGTGGATAGAGGCCGAGCTAACAGAGAAGGACTTGACAGAGATCGTCCGACTGGACGCAGATCGTTCATTTCTGGTCCCGAGTGTTTCGCCGTAGCCATCCGTGCCGCTGAGATCCCTCCCAACTTCAGATTAGCTGCTGGTGTGAGCAAGTTCACCGGCAAGTCGAAGCCAGACACTTGGCTTGAAGATTACCGAGTGGCAGTACAGATTGGTGGAGGTGACGATGATGTTGCCATGAAACATCTCCCCTTGATGCTTGAAGGTTCGGCCAGAGCTTGGTTGAATTAGTTGGCTCCTGGGAGCATTTTCTGTTGGGAAGATCTGGCCCGAGTGTTCATCAAAACATTCGAGGGCACGTTCAAGCGACCAGCCGGACTGACTGAATTACAGCACTGCGTTCAGAAGCCGAATGAGACTTTAAGAGACTTCATCCAGAGATGGACTACCCTTCACCATGTGGTGGAAAACATGTCAGAGCACCAGGCAGTTTGCGCCTTCAAGGAGGGTGTCCGATACAAAGAGCTCATCCTGAAGTTTGGTCATTCTGGAGACATGTCTCTGAGCCGAATGATGGAAATAGCCACTCGGTATGCAAACGGTGAAGAGGAAGACCGACTCCATCATGGTAAAGGGAAACTAGTCAACCAGGACACTAGAGGTGGAAACACAAGTCGGAAACATAAACGTAAAGCCGAAGCTGCAGTTCCCGCCGAGGCTGTAGTTCTGAATGAAGGAAGTTCAAGGAAAAACCTAAGGGGCCATGGGTGCCCAAAAAGTTGAAGGATCAGTCAGGCTAGGACGTCCTGGATTTGCCATGTCACATACACACGAAAAAGGATGAAGAGGGTAACCTGATTCTGCCCAAACATACCACTCGACAATGTTGACACCTCATTCAGCAGTTCCGAGAGGGTCAACCCACTGAGAAGGACTCTAATAAGGATGAAGAGAAAGAAGAAGACAATGGTTATCCCAACATGAACGCTACTTTGGTGATTTTTGCTGATGTCGAGAGCAAAAGTCGACTGAAGGTCATCAACAGAGAAGTGAATATGGTTGCTCCGGCAACTACGACGTATTTGAAGTGATCGAAGACTCCCATCACATTCGACCAGTCTGGTCACCCAGCGCATGTTGCTACCCCCGGGCGGCAAGCGTTAGTGGTCAACCTAGTCGTTGGGGCACCCGACTGACTAAAGTCCTTATGGACGGTGGCAGTGGTTTGAATATTCTGTACCCTGAGACCCTCCAAGGGATGGGCATTCCGATGTCCACACGCGGCGAAAGCAACATGTAGTTCCACGGTGTCATCCCCGGAAAAATGGCAAAGTCACTCGGACAGATCGCTCTTGATGTGATTTTTGGTGATTCCAAGAATTATCGCAAGGAGAAGCTGACGTTTGAGGTGGTGGATTTCCACAGTGCTTGTCATGCTATTCTGGGCAGGCCCACATATGCCCGTTTCATGGCTCGACCATGTTACGTATATCTCAAGTTGAAGATGCTCGGGCCCAGAGGTGTGATCATAGTCACATGGAGTCGACAGAGAGCAGAAGAGTGCCTCTAGAAAGGCTCAAAAATTGTTGATGAGCAGATGGCAGCAGTAGAGATGGAGGAATACAAGAAGAATGCAGATCCGAGTGATTTGTTGCGAGCTAAGAAGCCTGCCTCAGAGTCCGCATTTCAGTCAGCCGGTGAGACAAAGCATGTCCATATTCACCCGGAAGACCCCAATGTTGCTCCGACACACATCTCAACAACACTCGACAGCAAATAGGAAGAAGCACTCATCCAGTTCCTCTGTGAGAACTGGGACATCTTTGCATGGAAACCATCAGACATGCCGGGTGTACCCAGGGGACTGGCTGAGCACCATTTTCGTGTTGACCCAAAAGCAAAACCCGTCAAGGAACACCTTCGTTGGTCCGCTGTGGAGAAGAGGAACGCAATTGGCTAGGAAGTAGCTCGGCTCCTGTCAATTGAGTTCATCCGTGAGATATACCTCTCCGAGTGGCTCGCCAATGTCGTCATGGTCCCCAAGAAAGATGATTCACTTTGTATGTGTATTGACTTCAAACATATCAATCGGGCCTGCCCGAAAGATCACTTCCCTCTCCCCCGCATCGATCAGATTGTCAACTTGACTGTGGGGTGTGAGCGTTTATCCTTTTTGGATGCATATTCCGGGTACCATCAGATCCGACTGTATGGGCCCGATGAAACAAAAACGGCCTTCATCACCCCATTCGGGTGTTTTTGCTATGTCACCATGCCTTTTGGTCTCAAGAATGCCGGTGCCATGTTCATGCGCATGATTCAGAAGTGCCTGCTCACTCAAATCAGTCACACAAAGGTTCCGACCTGCTAGCTGACCTCGCTGAAACATTTGCCAACCTAAGAAGTTATGATATCAAGCTCAATCCATCAAAATGCACGTTCGGAGTCCCAGGAGGAAAGTTACTCGGTTTTCTCGTTTCTGAACAAGGGATCGACGCAAACACGGAAAAGATTGGAGCAATTCTTCGAATGAAGCGCCTTGTGCGTGTGCATGATGTTCAGAAGCTTACTGGTTGTTTGGTTGCATTGAGTCGATTCATTTCCCATCTCGTTGAAAAGGCACTGCCTCTCTACCGACTGATGAAAAAGTCTAATACATTCGAGTGGACTCCTGAAGCTGAAGCAGCGTTTGTAGAGCTCAAAGCCATGCTTTCCACCCAGCCGATGCTTGATGGCCCATTCAGCAAAGAGCCTCTATTGCTGTATATCGCAGCCACTGGACAGGTTGCCAGCACAGTGCTCACAGTCGAGCGGGAGGAAGAAGGCACAGCCTACAAAGTTCAATGCCGAGTGTATTACATTTCTAAAGTCTTGACTCCGTCCAAGCAAAGGTATCCGCATTACCAGAAGCTTGTCTATGGAATTTATTTGACCACGAAAAAAGTTGCACATTACTTCACAGATCACTCGGTTTCAGTCGTCAGCGATGCTCCATTGTCAGAGATTTTGAACAATCGAGATGCAACCGGTCGAGTGGCTAAGTGGGCGATTGAACTTCTCCCTTTGGATATCAAGTTCGAAGAAAAAAAGGCAATCAAATCTCAAGCAATTGCAGATTTCCTGGCCGAGTGGATTGAACAACAGCAGCCGACTCAAGTTCACTCGGAACATTGGACCATGTTCTTTGATGGGTCCAAGATGTTGAATGGTTCTGGTGCGGGAGTGGTCCTGATATCTCCAAGAGGCGACAAACTCAGTTATGTTCTCTAGATTCACTTTGATTCCTCCAACAATGAGGCAGAGTACGAAGCAGTTCTCTACGGGTTGCGTATGGCCATTTCACTCGGCGTCCGTCGCCTGATGGTTTACAGCGACTCAGATTTGGTGGTCAATCAAGTGATGAAAGAATGAGATGTCCAGAGTCGTGCCATGACCGGATACTACAATGCAGTAAGGAAGCTGGAGAAGAAGTTTGAAGGGTTAGAGCTCCACCACGTACCCCGACTCAAGAATCAAGCAGCTGATGATCTGGCGAAAATAGGTTCCACTCGGAAGCCTATTCCCACTAATGTGTTCTTGGAACATCTCCACACCCCATCAATACAAGAAGATCCCTTTATAGAGGAGCCCCCACAGCCAATAAGTGCTACCAATCCGACTGAAGTTGATATACCAGCAGTAGTCGACTTGATCATGGAAGTTCTAGTAATCTCCCCCGACTGGACAGTGCCATATATTGCATATCTGCTCAAGAAGGAGCTTCCAGAGGATGAAGATGAGGCACGTCAGATCGTCCGCAGATCCAAAGCTTTCACAGTCATAAGCGGACAGCTTTTCAGAGAAAGTGTTACTGGCGTGGCTCAGCGATGTATCTTTCCAGAAGAGGGTCGACTAATCTTGAACGAGATTCACTCAGGGACCTGTGGTCACCACGCGTCCTCTCGGACCATCATGGCCAAAGCATGTCGACCGGGATTTCACTAGCCTTGGTCCAATGAAATGGCAAAAGAGATAGTCGAGAAATGTGAAGGCTGTCAATTTTACTCGAACATGTCCCACAAGCCCGCATCTGCCTTAAAGACTATTCCACTCGTCTGGCCATTTGCTGTGTGGGGATTGGACATGATTGGACCACTAACGACCGGCAGGAGCGGCTTCACTCATCTGCTCGTGGCAGTCGACAAGTTCACTAAATGGATTAAAGCCAAACCTATCAAAAATCTCGACTCAAGCACAGCTGTCAGTTTTATCAGAGAATTGATATTCTGATACGGAGTTCCGCACAACATTATCATGGACAATGGCTCAAACTTTGATTCTGATGAGTTCAGAGCATTCTGCGCTTCCCAAGGTACTTGGGTCGATTACGCATCTGTTGCCCACCCGCAATCGAATGGACAAACTGAAACGGCAAATGGTCTTATCCTCCAAGGGTTGAAACCCCGATTGATGCGCGGCCTCAAGCATGTAGCTGGAGCTTGGGTGACTGAGTTGCCGTCTGTTCTATGGGGATTGAGGACGACTCCTAACTGGTCGACCAACCGAACCCCTTTCTTCATGGTATACGGAGCCGAAGCCATGCTTCCAAGTGATTTGCTGCACAATGCTCCCCGAGTGGAACTCTTCTTAGAAGCCAAGGCAAAGCAAGCATGTCAGGACGCCGTTGATCTCCTGGAGGAAGAACGAGAGATGGCTTTGATCCGGTCGACCATCTATCAGCAAGACCTGCGTCGATTCCACACCCGAAATGTCAAAGGTCGAGCATTTCAAGAAGGAGATCTTGTGCTCCGAGTGGACCAGCAGCGACCTCACAAGCTCGCCCCTGCCTGGGAAGGACCCTTCATCATCACCAAGGTGCTCCATAACGGGGCATATCATCTTTACAACGTTGCCCATAAGAAAGACGAGCCGCGCTCTTGGAACGCGGATCTGATCCGCCGCTTTTATACCTAAGCACTTGGATTGTTGAGTTGTAATAAGAATCCTTTTAGATTGCTTATCAAAGACATGATTTCCGTAGTATCCTAATGATTGTTTTCACATAAACATGTGTGCCCAAATCCCCCAGTGGGTGTCTTAGCCGCGAACCTGATTCACCTAAGCTCCAAAACATACTCCGAGTGAAGAGCAACCCTCTCACTCGGAGGCTTAGCCGCGAACCTGATTCACCTAAGTTTCAAAAACATTCCGAGTGAAGAGAAACCCTCTCACTCGGGGGCTTATCTGCGATCCCGTACTCGCCTAATTTACAAAAAACATTCCGAGTGAAGAGCAACCCTCTCACTTGGGGGCTAAGCTGCGATCCCGTACTCGCCTAACTTACAAAAAACATTCCGAGTGAAAAGCAACCCTCTCACT
>NC_057805.1:89602630-89626242 GCF_018294505.1 Triticum aestivum
AACCCTTTCACTCGGCGGCTTAGCCGCGATCCCGTACTCGTCTAAGTTACAAAAAAAATTCGAGTGAAGAGCAACCCTATCACTCGGGGGCTTAGCTGCGGTCCCGTACTCGCCTAAGTTACAAGAAACACTCTGAGTGAAGAGCAAACCTCTCACTCGGGGGCTTAGCCGTGATCCCGTACTCGCCTAAGTTACAAAAACACTCCAAGCGAAGAGCAACCCTCGCACTCCGGGGCTTAGCCGTGATCCCGTACTTGCCTAAGTTACAAAAAACACTCCGAGTGAAGAGCAACCCTCTCACTCGGTGAAAGGATCCAGAAGAGGAGTCTAGAGGGGGTGATTAGACCCTCAACAAAGAAAAGTAGCAGTTTTTAAGTTCTTCAAGTTAAGGTGGAGTTTTAGCACAAGTTTAAACATTCACAATACATTTCAAGCAAGCATGGCAAGATTATATGAGTAGCGGAAAGTAAAGCATGCAACTTGCAAGAAAGTAAAGGGCTGGGATTGGAGTGTGCAAACGCAATTGGAGACACGGAGAATTTTGGCGTGGTTCTGATAGGTGGTGCTATCGTACATCCACGTTGATGGAGACTTCAACCCACGAAGGGTAACGGTTGCGCGAGTCCACGGAGGGCTCCACCCACGAAGGGTCCACGAAGAAGCAACCTTGTCTATCCCACCATGGCCATCGCCCACGAAGGACTTGCCTCACTAGGGTAGATCTTCACGAAGTAGGCGATCTCCTTGCCCGTACAAACTCCTTGGTTCAACACCACAATCTCGACGGAGGCTCCCAAGTGACACCTAACCAATCTAGGAGACACCACTCTCCAAAAGGTAATAGATGGGGCGTTGATGATGAACTCCTTGCTCTTGTGCTTCAAATGATAGTCTCCCCAACACTCAACTCTCTCTCACGGATTTGGATATGGTGGAAAGCAACTTGGGGAAGGCTAGAGATCAAAATTCTTGTGGTTGGATTGGAATATCTTGGTCTCAACACATGAGTAGGTTGTTCTCTCTCAGAAAATGAATGCTGGAAGTGTAGGCACGTTCTGATGGCTCTCTCCATGAATGGAGGAAGGGTGGAGGGGTATATATAGCCTCCACACAAAATCTAACCATTACACACAATTTACCAAACTCAGTGGGACCGAATACTGAAACTCGGTCAGACCAATTTAGTTCAAAATGTGAACGTTAGGCTTTTCGATGGGACCAATATGGTCAACTCGGTGGGACCGATGTGCTAGGGTTAGGGTAAAACCTCAACTCGGTTTGACCGATTACACAAACTCGGTGAGACCGATATTGGTAATAAGAGAAACAGAGAGTTGGTCAAGCAAACTTGGTGGGACCGATTGCATATCCCAGTGAGACCGAAATGATTGCAACAGGCAACAGAGAGTTTGCAAGCCCATCTCGGTGAGACCGAGATCCTGTCGGTGAGACCGAACTGATTAGGGTTTCTGGCAGTGGCTATGTCAAGTGAACTCGGTGGCGCCGGATAGATCAAATCGGTGGGGTCGAGTTTGACTTTAGGTTTTGGGACATATGTGGATATGAGAAAGTTGTTGAGGGCTTTGGAGCATATCACTAAGCATTTTGAGCAAGCAAGCCATGAAGCAACACCTCATCCCCTTTTAATAGTATTGGCTTTTCCTATGGACTCAATGTGATCTTGGATCACTAAAATAGGAAATGAAGAGCCTTCAGCTCTTGCCAATCTTTGTCCTTAGCATCTTGAAGGGGTTCCACATCCTCTTGTCCACGCCACTCCACTGTTGAACTCATCTGAAATATACTAGATGAAAATGGTAGTCCAACAAGAGATATGTTGGCATCAATTACCAAAATCACCCAGGGAGCACTTGTGCTTTCACTTGGGGGTTTAACCGCGATCCCGTACTCGCTTAATTTACAAAATCACTCCGAGTGAAGAGCAACCCTCTCACTCAGGGGCTTAGCTGCGATCCCGTACTCGCCTAAGTTTCAACAACACGCCGAGTGGAGAGCAAACCTTCCAGTCGGAGGGAACAAGGTGCACCCTAAGCTGCACCACAAGTACAACGTCGGGATGCACTCTGAGCTGCGCCACAAGTACAACGTCTGGATGCACTCTGAGCCGCGCCACAAGTACAACGTCTAGGTGCACCCTGAGCTGCGCCACAAGTACAATGTCTGGATGCACTCTGAGCTGCACCACAAGTACAACTTCTACTCCGAGTGAAGAGCAATCCTCACACTCGGAGGCTTAGCTGCGATCCCAGATTCGCCTAACTAAAAAAATCCAAGAACGCTGGAGACAAAGGAACTGCATTCGAATAAAACAACAAAGTTCAGATAAATACAGCAAGATTCAGAATGGAAAACAGAAGTACTCGGGCGGCAGGACCAAAGAGTTTAACGATTACAAAATCACTCCGCATTCCGAGGCAAATAAAGTCAAGTTATCAAGTTTTTCACTCGGCAGGAGGAGGGCTAGCTGGCTCGACGAAAGCATCCAAGTCAATTCCATCTGCGATGCGAGTGGCTGCGTCGATGAAGGTCTCCATAAAAGATTGAAACTGAAGCTTCTTGGTGTTTTCCACCAGAAGAGCTCTCAGCTTCTCTTCCTTGATGTCCTTGCAATGAACACGGACGAGTGATAGAGCCACATCAGCACCGCAGCGGGCAGCTGACTTCTTCCATGGCTGCACTCGGTCGGGGATGTCACTGAGCCGAGTCATGAGTGACTCGAGATCATTTAGAAGCACATCCTCTAGCCACAACTCCTTGTCTATCCCTCGTAGACCGTAAGCGGAAGCGTTTCACAATGCGGTTGATGTAGTCAAACTTTCTTCGCGCTCCACCGATCGAGTACCGAATGTACGACACCTCCGAGTTCTGCACACGTTCAGCTCGGTGACGTCCCTTGCCTTCTTGATCCAGCAAGGTGTCGAGGTAGTAGATGAGTTCCGTCAGCACGAAGACGTGATGGCGGTGATGGTGATGTGATCCTTGCAGGGCTTCGCCTAAGCACCGTGAGAATATGACCGAGGGTGTAAACTGTCGAGGGGGCGCGGCACACGGCTAACAATTGATGTTGTGTGTTCTAGAAGCACCCCCCCACACACACATGTATATATAGGTGGGAGGGAGAGGGGAGGCAGCTGTCGGATTCTGGGTTCCGGCAAACCCTTGAGGTTCGAACACTGGGGTGCGCACGAAGAACTCTCTCCCTAGCTCGCTCTCGCAACGATCTCAAGGCCTAGCTCGCCGAACCCAAGGAACAAGAGACACAAGAGTTTATACTGGTTCGGGCCATCGATGTGGTGTAATACCCTACTCCAGTGTGGTGTGGTGGATTGCCTTGTAGGCTGAGGATGAACAAGTACAAGGTATGAACAGCCTCCTGAGGAAAGGTGTTCTTGAGCTCGGAGAGCTGGTGTGTGTCAGGGTGGTTCGAATGATCCTCTCCCTCTACGGTGGTGGCTAGTCCTATTTATAGTGGCCCTGGTCCTCTTCGCAAATGTTAGGCGGGAAGGAATCCCACAACAGCCAATTTTGAAGGGAGACAACTAGTACAAGTTATCCTGACAAAAGGTGGTCTTCGCCTGTCAAAGGCTCTGGTGGTGACGCTGTTGTGGGCTCCGTGGTGACCTCCGTCCTGCCGTCCTACTGGTCTTGTTCTAGTTGCACTGATATGGAAACCTTTGCCTGATGCCTCGGGACTCCTCGCCTGTGCCTGCCTCTTTAGCACCAAAGAGGAAACTGGTACACTGCCCTCGCTGGCGCCCGCCTGGCCTTGGTCGTCATGGCTCACGTCACGCGCACCTCACGAGGTGCCCCTTGCCTTGATATCTCCGCTCCTCGGGAGCTCGCCTAGCGAGGCTTCCCCCGAGGAGGTCTTGCGTCATCCGCCTCGCGAGGCTTGGACCCTTGCGAGGGTCTTGAGTGGTTGCTGCTGAAGATGGGCCGTACCAGGGCGTTGGTGGAGCCATGCCGTGGGCCGCAGGCAGGAAAGTCTGGGTACCCTCGTTCCTAGGACGCCGACAGTAGCCCCGGGCCCAAGGCGCGCTCGGACTTGGCTTCGAGGCGAAGCCAAAGGGCACGTGCGGAGCACTACGGGCCCAACCTCCTGCGGCCTTGATTGACGCATAGCGATTAACAAGACATGGGCGTCTCCGCTTCCCCATGCCGCCTTGATATCCGCCTGGCTAGGCGACCGCCAGGGTCTACACAGCCCCGCCTTCATTGCTGACAGCGCACTCCCCAACTCCTCCGTCTTCCCTAGAACAACGGTCTCCCCCTTCAATCCGGCCAGGATCCAATCCTCTCTATCACCATGGCGCCGAGCTGGAAGAAGAAAGGAAAGAAGAAGCCCCATGCTGTGGCCGAAGCACCGCTGGCCTTCGAGCCCGTAGTCGAGCGGTCAGTGGTGCTCAACCAGGAGGCGATGGACAAGGTTCGCCCAACACTCGCCGCCGACTCCAACGAGTGGGGGAAGACGGTGGCTTGGCCCGCATCCCGCACTACGGTCGACAGGACGGCACCGAGATCCCCATCCACCTTCACGCCCTCTGGGCAGGCTTGATTCCCCCTTTCTCCGCCTTCTTCAACGCTGTGCTTTCTCAGTACCAAATCAATGCGCTGCACCTGGATCCCCAGTCCATCATCCTTCTTGTCGTCTTCGCCTTTGTCTGCGAGGCCATGGTGGGCATTGCCCCCTCCGTGGCCTTGCTTCGCCATTTCTTCTCGCTGCACCTGACTGACGCCCGGCAGTGTTCAGGATGCTTGAGCTTCCAGGCCGTGGCTATGATGGCCGGCTCGGGGATTGACTTCGAGCTTTCGCCGTCTGTGAGCAGGTTCCGGAGGCGGTGGGTGGTAGTGGATGCCGGTGTACTCAGCCCCCTGCTCTTGCTTCTGACGGCGCCATCTGCTCCCAGCTTCGGCTAGGGGCACGAGAAGCTCGCTGACCTGCGTCTTGCCCATGTCTGGCGCCGGCTGACTAGGCTGAAGGATCTCGGCGTGACAGCGCCCATGGTGGTGAAGGAGTTCATCCGGCGCCGCATTGCTCCACTCCAATGCCACTCTCGACCAATGTGGGCCTTCTTCGGAAGCAAAGATCGCATGAGGCTCCACGAGCCCGGGCTTCCTCCTGAGGCGCAACGAACAGTGCTCGAGCTCCTGATGGGTGACCCGTCGCCAGCCAACATGCCGGAGGAGGGCTACCTCCTGTACTGCTGCTCGAACAAGGTGCAGTTTGCAAGGTAGATGCCCCCTCTCAACGAGTGGGGACTATGCCCAGTTG
This sequence comes from Triticum aestivum, assembly GCF_018294505.1. NCBI lineage: Eukaryota > Viridiplantae > Streptophyta > Magnoliopsida > Poales > Poaceae > Triticum > Triticum aestivum. Next base: position 89,607,924 of record NC_057805.1, read on the forward strand.
GCCTTGAAGGGCCTCACGAGATCCTGTCTTCATGGTTCCTTTGCCCTCCGCCAGCGTGGTGATCTCCCCAAAAGTGGGCGCGGAGGGGCGATCCCTGTCAAACGTTGGCGACTCGGCCGCCGAGGGACCGGCGTCGCTCGGGGCCCCTGAAGCGTCGACCCCTGGGACTCGAGAGAGCCATCGTGAGGAAGCGGCCGGGGGGATGACGCAGTCCGGTGCTCCTGAGGCTAAAGCCCCCTGGGTCCTAGCGAGCCGTCGCGAGGCGGAGGCCGAGAAATCCACGCAGCCCCGCACTCCTGAGGTCGCCTCCTCAGGAGCCACACCAGCCGCGCCTGGCACTGGTGACCGCACCCAGGGCTTCGGCCAACTCCGACTGAACTTCGAAGCGCTCCGCAAGAGGAAGGGATCTCCAAGCTGCAGTGGTGATGCCTTCCGGCCATTGAAGCAGAGGAAGTACATTGCCATAGACGAGTGAGTACTTTATCTTTGTAATTTCCTATGCGCTGCGTCTCCTCCTGACCGCAATTCTTTAGGGTTCCTTCTGCTAGGGCGGCGACATCTCCCAAGAAGCGACCTCCGACCGCTCCGGACTCTCCGCTGATCCTGAGCGCTTCCTCCCAGCCAGCCACGCGTGACGCGAGGCCGGCTGGGGAGGTGGATGCACTGACCTGGCGTCTTGAACCTGCGCTCTTGTCTGGGATGCGGGAAGTGTGCCGAGGGCCCCTTCACTGGTCATTGCCCGCGGCTGGGAGACCTCGGCCTTGGCCTCATCATCGAGCGACGAGTCTCCGCCCCGCCGGTCCTCCGCCGAGGCCCGAGGGGCGGCTGGGAAGGCGCCGGCCTTCGGCCCCATGCTAGGAGCAGGTGAGCCACTTCGAACTTCCTCAACGACCCCCGGTGCGGAGGACAGACCTGGCCGCGCGTTCAAGTTTGTGCGCGAGCGCGGCACTGTCCGTCACGTGCTCTTCCAGGAGGCGATGGGTGCACTGATCCGGCTCGGGGAAGAGCTCGTGGATGTTGATGCCCGTCTTGAAACCGAGGGCCTTTGGCTGGCGGACGAATGGCATCAATTGAAGGTGGCCATCAACTTCGGGCGCCTCCAGCACGAGCGCGCCAGCGCGAAGGCCGAGGAATCCCTTGCGACCTCGCTCGAGGCCAGTGCCCAGGCCTTGGAGGAGGCCAGGGAGGCCGACCACAGCCGCAGGGTCATGGAGAAGCGCGAACGGGAACTCCAGGCCCTGAACAACGCCTTGGAGCAGCGGGTCGAGGCGCGCAGAGCTGCCTTGGCATCGATGAAGGGGTCGCCTTCCAAAGAGGAGGAGATCTTGAAGCGCGAGGAGGCGCTAATGCTAGAGGACGCGGAGCATAGCCTCGAACTTGAACGGTTGGAGACGAGGGAGCGCCATGTCGCCCAGGCCGAGGATGCCGTCAGCGCGCGCGAAGCCGGGATCCAGGAGGAAGTTGACCATAGGGTGGCGAAGGCTCGTGCAGATCTGGCCAATACGCATGACCTAAAGCTGAAGATGGTGGAGGCCGAAGCTGAGGGCAGAACCAATACCCTCAGGTCGAGGCTGGATGAAGCGGAGCGGCGTGAGAAGGCAGCTGCAGCGTTCCATTCAGGCCGACCTGGCCGCCGCTTGCGCCGACCTGCTTTCGCTCCAGCAGCAGGTTGGTACCGCCGCGTCCCTTGTGCAGCAAAGCAGGGAGGAGGCGTGCCGTCAGCAGACGCTGCAGCGCGAGCACGCTCCCATGCTTCAGGACCTCAGAGTGAGGGCCAACTGAGCGCTGGGTGCCATCTGCGAAGAGCGCGCCCCTCATACCCACGCGGAAGACTATGCCGGACATCTCCACTTCTTCACCGATGTCGTGACGCGCTTGGAGGACCGGGCCGCGTGGGCCCGCGAGCTTGTTGAGGAAAGGAGCCTAGGCCTCCTTGGGCATGCGTTCTCCCGCGTCTTCAGCCATCTTCGGAACGCCGACCCCCACTTCGACTTTGATGCCGCCATTGCCCCCGTGCCTAGGGATATCCGGGACAACTTGGCACGCTGGGCGGACGATAACGTGGACGCTCCGGTCCAGGCCTTCGCCACTGAAGACGACGCGGTGGTGGTCGCGGCGGACGAAGACGACGCGGTTGATGATGGCAAAGACGACATCAGCGGCAGCGCCAGCAGCGCGTACGAGAGCGAGCACGACGATGCTGGGAGCGACATGTCCAATTGAGCTCACGTTCCCTCGATTGGACCTGCATGTAAATACTTGGGCACGGCCTTGCGAGGCGTGAGAGCACTTTTGGAGGGGGAGCCCCTCGTGTAAGCAAATTATTGTTTTATCGTTTAAGCTAGGTTTGAACGTGCTTCTGCGAGCTCTAGAGCCCCTTCGCAGGCCTTGTTGCTGTAATTTACCTTGTCCCAGTGGTCCTTGAACTAGCTTTGTGGTGGTCGTGCATTTCTCCCGAGGGGAGCCCTTCGCGAGCCCGCGATGTTTTGGGCTCTGAGGAGCCTGCTGGTCCGCCTGAGAGGGCCTCGCGAGAAGCGAGCGCCAGACCACGGCAAGGTCTGCGCACATACCACGCCCAGCCCTCGCTCGCGAGGTGCTCGCAAGGGGAGGGGTAGCAGGTGCGAGCCTCGAAACAAGGCACGAAACCAGAAAACTCAAGAAATAAACAGTGACGAGAAAAGACACCCCCCGCACTTGTCAACGAAAACTCGACTTCAAGTTCAATTCCAAAAAGGCGGCAGATCGAGCTACAAAAAAGGGGTCGAAAGTAAATGGCCGCGTCCGGCACAGAACTAGTCTTCTTGTCTTCCCACCAGCGCGGAGCTAAGTGCTTTCACTGGCTGTGAGCATAGTCATTGGGGGACAGTGTCGACGGCCAGCACGGAGCATGGTGCTTCCATTAGGATGTGGGTGGGAGCCCCCGAGGCCCGAGGGCGGCACTCCGGAGACTCTGGGGCGTGTACAGCCCCACTCACTATTACATGAGAGCGTCACGAGCGGAGACCTTCACAGGCGCGAGCCTTACTTCTTATCGCCAGGCGAGGGCCCCGCCCTGCGCCACCCTCGACCACCATTGGGGCGTCCGGAAACCAGGACGAGACCAAGGGGCAAAGAGGACGCTGGCGGCGCCCTCGGCGACCACGGGTCCTCTGCCGGGGGGGGAAGGCCCGCCGGCGCTTCCCCTGGTAGAGGGCCTACCTGGATGAAGCACCTTGCTCCATGCGGCGCAGGGGAGGGCCTGCCGCTGGGCCTCTCCCGCGCAACCCCCAGAGCACCAATCTTGCCACAGGCTGGGCCACTGCCCTGAGGTCTCTAGCCGCTACCGCAGCCTGGTTCTCCTGCAATTCAGGGTTAGTGTAAGCTTGCTCCTGAGATGTTTTCCGTACCCTGCCGTCGTCGTCGTTGAAGGGGTCGGTGAAGCCTCCGGGTTGCTCATGGAAGGCCCGCGCCTCGGACTCTCCAGCCGCCCATTCTGGTCCGGGGAACGGATCAGGGCCTTGTCCCGGCAAGTATTCCAGGTTCACCATGCAGGGCACGTAGGCATCCGCAATCGCGTCGCCAGGACCGCCACCCAGGTGCCCCGCGCCTTGAGCCGCCAGCCGCGGTGTTTGGCCCTAGCGGCCATTGCGTGGCACCCCGGTGCGTCCTCGCGGCGGGCCGCCGGCGCTTGTCCCTCCTAGTGATGGCGTGGTCGTGGCAGGATGGCCCGCGGCAGGGCCCGTGTTGGTGTCGTCGGACCCCCTTGACGCCCCAGGGGGCGTGCGAGCTCGCCGGGGCCTCGCACGCGCTTCCGCCACAACCTGGGGTGTGGCCAAAGAGTAGAAGGGTGGCGTACCCCTGCAGGTGGCATCCAGCAGTTCAGCGACTCGCTCCAGTAGTGCATCACGACTGCTCTGCGCTAGCCTGCACCACAGCAACTCCCGTGCCACGATGAGCGCGGCTCGCATGTTCTCCTGCTCCCATCAGGTGTGTGGTGTTGTTGCCGTAGCGTAGATCGAGGACTGCGTGGCCGTGCGTGTGCACCGTGGCGCGAGGGCGGCGGGCGCCGACCCACGCTACCCGCCCCCGCAGGCGCTGGGCGGCGCGCGGGCCGCCTGTAGCGCTGAGTTGAGGTCTTCTGGAGCAGATGGTGGCGCCCGAGCGGGCCAGGCCGCCCAGTGGTCGGCCAGAGTCCTTGGATCGTCAAACATCGGTGTCGCGGGGCGATGGCGTGTCGGTCAATGGAGAAGAAAGCCTCGGTGCACCCCTACCTGGCGCGCCAAATGTCGGATTCTGGGTTCCGGCAAACCCTTGAGGTTCGATCACTGGGGTGCGCACGAAGAACTCTCTCTCCCTAGCTCGCTCTAGCAACGATCTCAAGGCCTAGCTCGCCGAACCCAAGGAACAAGAGACACAAGAGTTTATACTGGTTCGGGCCACCGATGTGGTGTAATACCCTACTCTAGTGTGGTGTGGTGGATTGCCTTGTAGGCTGAGGATGAACAACTACAAGGTATGAACAGCCTCCTGAGGAAAGGTGTTCTTGAGCTCGTGGAGCTGGTGTGTGTGAGGGTGGTTCGAATGATCCTCTCCCTCTACGGTGGTGGCTAGTCCTATTTATAGTGGCCCTGGTCCTCTTCCCAAATGTTAGGCGGGAAGGGATCCCACAACGGCCAATCTTGAAGGGAGACAACTAGTACAAGTTATCCTGACAAAAGGTGGTCTTCGCGTGCCAAAGGCTTTGGTGGTGACGCTGTTGTGGGCTCCGTGGTGACCTCCGTCCTGCCGTCCTGCTGGTCTTGGTCTCGTTGCACCAATATGGAAACCTTTGCCTGATGCCTCGGGACTCCTCGCCTGCGCCTGCCTCTTTAGCACCAAAGAGGAAACTGGTACACTGCGCTCGCTGGCGCCCGCCTGGCCTTGGTCGTCATGGCTCACGTCACGCACACCTCGTGAGGTGCCCCTTGCCTTGATATCTCCGCTCCTCGGGAGCCCGCCTAGTGATGCTGCCCCCGAGGAGGTCTTGCATCGTCCGCCTCGCGAGGCTTGGCCCCTCGCGAGGGTCTTCAGTGGTTGCTGCTGAAGATGGGTCGTACCAAGCCGTTGGTGGAGCCACGCCGTGGGCTGCAGGCAGGCAAGTCTGGACACCCCCGTTCCCAGGACGCCGACAGCAGCCAAGGAGGTGCCCAAGTAAGCCGAATCCTACTTGGGCCCTTCCTATGGCCAGCGCTCCCCCTTCCTTATCTGCCGGAGGGGGAAGGAAAGAGGAGGGAGGAGGGAAGGAAGGGGGAGGCCGAAACCCTCCCCTTTCCTTCTCACTTCCCCTTTTTCCTTTTCCTCAGGTTCGGCCCATATGGGGGGCGCACCAGCCCCTGGTGGCTGGTGCGTTTCCCCTCTTGGCCCATTAGGCCCATATCATTTGCCGGGGGTTCCCGGAACCCCTTCCGGTGACCCGATAAGTACCCGATACCCCCGAAACACTTCCGATGTCTGAATACTATCATACTATATATGAATTTTCTTTACCTCTCGGCCATTTCAAGACTCATTTCATGTCTGTGATCTCATCCGGGACTCTAAACAACATTTGGTCACCAAATCACATAATTCATAAAATACAATATCGTCATCGAATGTTAAGCGTGCGGACCCTATGGGTTCGAGAACTATGTAGACATGACCGAGACACCTCTTCGGTCAATAACCAATAGCGGAACCTGGATGCTCATATTGGCTCCTACATATTCTACGAAGATCTTTATCGGTCGAACCGTTATGACAACATACGTTATTCCCTTTGTCTATCGGTATGTTACTTGCCCGAGATTCGATCGTCGGTACCTACATACCTAGTTCAATCTCGTTACCGGCAAGTCTCTTTCCTCGTTCCGTAATACATCATCCTACAACTAACTCATTAGTCACATTGCTTGCAAGGCTTCTTATGATGTGCATTACCGAGAGGGCCCAGAGATACCTCTCCGATACTCAGAGTGACAAATCCTAATCTCGATCTATGCCAACCCAATAGACACCTTCGAAGATAACTATAGAGCATCTTTATAATCACCCAGTTACGTTGTGAGGTTTGATAGCACACAAGGTATTCCTCTGGTATACGGGAGTTGCATAATCTCATAGTCGAAGGAATATGTATTTAACATGAAGAAAGCAATAGCAATAAAAAACGATCAATATGCTAAGCTAATGGATGGGTCTTGTCCATCACATCATTCTCCTAATGATGTGATCCTGTTATCAAAGGACAACTCATGTCCATGGTTAGGAAACCTTAACCATCTTTGATCAACAAGCTAGTCAAGTAGATGCTCACTAGGGACATAGTATTTGTCTATGTATTCACACATGTATTTGGGTTTCCGATCAATACAATTGTAGCATGAATAATAAACATTTATCATGAATAATGAAATATAAAATAACAACTTTATTATTGCCTCTAGGGCATATTTCCTTCATTCTCCCACTTTCTAGGTCTATAATGCTCTGCACGGAGCTACTCTAGCTAATTGCTCCCACTTTCAATATGTATCCAGATTGAGACTTAGAGTCATCCGGATTAGTGTCAAAGCTTGCATTGACGTAACCCTTTACGACGAACTCTTTGTCACCTCCATAACCGAGAAACATTTCCTTAGTCCTTTTTAGGTACCTAAGGATAATTTTCACTGATGTCCAATGATCTACTCCTGGATCACTATTGTACCCCCTTGCCAAACTCATGGCAAGGCACACAATAGGTCTGGTATGCAGCATGGCATACTTTATAGAACCTATGGCTGAGGTATAGGGAATGACTTTCATTCTCTCTCTATCTTCTGTCGTGTTCGGGTTTTGAGTCTTACTCAACTTCACACCTTGCAACACCAACAAGAACACTTTCTTTGTCTGATCTATTTTGAACTTCTTCAAAATTTTGCCAAGGTATATACTTTGTGAAAGTCCTATTAAGCGTCTCGGTCTATCCCTATAGATCTTGATGCCCAATATATAAGCAGCTTCACCGAGGTCTTTCATTGAAAAATTCTTATTCAAGTATCCTTTTATGCTATCCAGAAATTATATATCATTTCCGATCAACAATATGTCATCCACATATAGTATCAGAAATGCTACAGAGCTCCCACTCACTTTCTTGTAAATACAGGCTTCACCATAAGTCTGTATAAAACCATATGCTTTGATTACCTCATCAAATCATATATTCCAACACCGAGATGCTTGCACCGGTCCATAGATGGATCGCTGGAGCTTGCACACTTAGTTAGCACCTTTAGGATCGACAAAACCTTCTGGTTGCATCATATACAACTCTTCTTTAAGAAATCCATTAAGAATGCAGTTTTGACGTCCATTTGCCAGATTATAAAATGTGGCGATTGCTAACATGATTCGGACAGACTTAAGCATCGCTACGGGTGAGAAAGTCTCATTGTAGTCAACTAATTGAACTTGTCGAAAACCTTTCCTGATAAGTCGAGCTTTGTAGATAGTAACATTACCATCAGCATCAGTCTTCTTCTTGAAGATCTATTTATTCTCTATGGCTTGCCGATCATCGGGTAAGTCCACCGAAGTCCACACACTTTGTTCTCATACATGGATCCTATCTCAGATTTCATGGCCTCAGGCCATCTGTCGGAATCTGGGCTCATCATTGCTTCTTCATAGTGCGTAGGTTCGTCATGGTCTAGTAACATGACTTCTAGGATAGGATTACCATACCACTCTGGTGCGGAACGTGCTATGTTCGACCTACGAGGTCTAGTAGTAACTTGATCCGAAGTTTCATGCTCATCATTATTAGCTCCCTCTCTAGTTGGTGTAGGCATCACGGGAACGGATTTCTCTGATGTGCTACTTTCCAAATTGAGAGAAGGTACAACTTCCTCATCAAGTTCTACTTTCCTCCCATTCATTTCTTTCGAGAGAAACTCCTTCTCTAGAAAGGACCCATTCTTAAGCAACAAAGATCTTGCCTTCGGATCCGTGGTAGAAGGTGTACCCAATTGTTTCCTTAGGGTATCCTATGAAGACGCACTTCTCCGATTTAGGTTCAAACTTATCAGGTTGAAGCCTTTATAAGCATCGCATCCCCAATCTTTAAGAAACGACGGCTTAGGTTTCTTTCCAAACCACAGTTCATATGGTGTCATCTCAACAGATTTAGACGGTGCCCTATTTAACGTGAATACAGTTGTCTCTAATGCATAACCCCAAAACGATAGTGGTAAATCGGTAAGAGACATCATAGAACGCACCATATCTAATAAAGTACGGTTACGACGTTCGGACACACCATTATGTTGTGGTATTCCAGGTGGCGTGAGTTGTGAAACTATTCCACATTGTTTTAAATGAAGGCCAAACTAGTAACTCAAATGTTCGCCTCTGCGATCAGATCGTAGAAACTTTATTTTCTTGTTACGATGATTCTCCACTTCACTATGAAATTCTTTGAACTTTTCAAATTTTTCAGACTTGTGTTCCATTAAGTAGATATACCCATATCTACTCAAATCATCTGTGGAGGTTAGAAAATAATGATACCCGCTGTGTGCTTCAATACTCATTGGACCGCATACATCGATATGTATTATATCCAATAAGTCATCAGCTCGCTCCATTGTTCCGGAGAACAGAGTTTTGGTCATCTTGCCTATGAGGCATGGTTCGCAAGTATCAAATGATTCATAATCAAGTAATTCCAGTAGTCCATTTGCATGGAGTTTCTTCATGCGCTTTACACCAATATGACCAAAATGGCAGTGCCACAAGTATATTGCACTATCATTATCAATTTTGCATCTTTTGGCATCAATATTATGAGTATGTGTATTACTACGATCGAGATTCAATAAACCATTTACATTGGGTGTATGACCATAGAAGGTTTTATTCATGTAAACAGAACAACAATTATTCTCTGACTTAAATGAATAACCGTATTGCAATAAACATGTACACCAAATAACATTTATTTAGTTTCAACACTAATCCCGAAGGTAGAGGGAGTATGAGATGGTGATCTTATCAACCTTGGAATCACTTCCAACACACATCGTCACGTTGCCCTCAACTAGTCCCTCTTCATTTTGTAACTCCTGTTTTGAGTTACTAATCTTAGCAACTAAACCGGTATCAAATACCTAGGGGCTACTATGAACACTAGAAAAGTACACATCAATAACATGTATATCAAATATACCTTTGTTCACTTTGCCATCCTTCTTATCCGCCAAGTATTTGGGCCAGTTACGCTTCCAGTGACCATATCCTTTGCAGCAGAAGCACTCAGTTTAAGGTTGGGTCTAGCTTTGTGCTTCTTCGTGGGAGAGGCAACTTGTTTGTTGTTCTTCTTGAAGTTCCCTTTCTGTCCCTTGCCCTTTTTCTTGAAACTAGTGGTTTTGTTAACCATCAACACTTGATGCTCTTTCTTGATTTTACCTTCGTTGATTTCAGCATCGCAAAGAGCTTGGGAATTTCATTCGTCATCCCTTGCATATTATAGTTCACCACGAAGTTCTAGTAGCTTGGTGATAGTGACTAGAGAACTCTGTCAATCACTATCTTATCTGGAAGATTAACTCCCACTTGATTCAAGCGATTGTAGTACCCAGACATTCTGACTACATGCTCACTGGCTGAGTTATTCTCCTCCCATCTTGTAGGCAAAGTACTTGTCAGAGGTCTCATACCTCTCGACATGGGCATGAGTCGGAAATACCAATTTCATCTCTTGGAACATCTCATATGCTCTGTGGCGTTCAAAACATTTTTGAAGTCCCGGTTCTAAGCCGTAAAGCATGGCTCACTAAACTATCAAGTAGTCATCATACCAAGCTTGTCAAACGTTCATAACATCTGCATCTGCTCCTGCAATAGATCTGTCACCTAGTGGTGCATTAAGGACAAAATTCTTCTGTGTAACAATGAGGATAATCCTCATATCCTAGACCCACTCCGCATCATTGCTACTATCATCTTTCAACTTTTCTCTAGGAACATATCAAAAATATATAGGAGCTATATCGCGAGGTATTGATCTACAACATAGATATGCAAATACTATCAAGACTAAGTTCATGATAAATTAAGTTCAATTAATCAAATTACTTAAGAACTCCAACTTAGATATACATCCCTCAAGTCATCTAAATGATACGTGATCCAAATCAACTAAACCATGTCCGATCATCATGTGAGATGGAGTAGTCATCAATGGTGAACATCTCTATGTTGATCATATCTACTATATGATTCATGTTCGACCTTTCGGTCTCCAGTGTTCCGAGGCCATGTCTGTACATGGCAGGCTCGTCAAGTTTAACCTGAGTATTCCACATGTGCAAAACTGTCTTGCACCCATTGTATGTAAACGTAGAGTCTATCACACCCGGTCATCACGTGGTGTCTCGACACGACGAACTGTAGCAATGGTGCATACTGAGGGAGAATACTTTTACCTTGAAATTAGTGAAGGGATCATCTTATAATGCTACCGTCGTACTAAGCATAATAAGATGCATAAAATATAAACATCACATGCAATCAAAATATGTGACATGATATGGCCATCATCATCTCGTGCTTTTGATCTCCATCTCTAAAGCATCGGCATGATCTCCATCGTCACCGGCTCGACACCTTGATCTCCATTGTTGTGTCGTGGTCGTCTCGCCAACTATTGCTTCTACAACCATCGCTAACGCATGGTGATAAAGTAAAGAAATTACATGGCGTATGCATTTCATACAATAAAGAGACAACCATAAGGCTCCTGCCGGTTGCCAGATATCTTACAAAACATGATTATCTCATCCAATAACATATATCACATCATGTCTTGACCATATCACATCACAACATGCCCTGCAAAAATAAGTTAGACGTCCTCTACTTTGTTGTTGCAAGTTTTACGTGGCTGCTACGGGCTTCTAGCAAGAACCGTTCTTACCTACGCATCAAACCACAACGGTGTTTTGTCAAGTCTGCTATTTTAACCTTCTTCAAGGACCGGCCGTAGTCAAATTCGATTCAACTAAAGTAGGAGAAACAAACACCCGCCAGCCACCTTTATGCAAAACAAGTTGCATGTCTGTCGGTGGAACCGGTCTCATGTGCATGGACATCTAAGGTTGGTCCGGGCCAATTCATCCCACAATACCGCCGAATCAAAATAAGACGTTGGTGGTAAGCAGTATGACTATCACCGCCCACAACTCTTTGTGTTCTACTCGTGCATATCATCTACGCATAGACCTGGCTCATGATGCCACTGCTGAGAATCATTGCATGGAAAACAAAAAAATTCTACGCACACGCAATGATCTATCCATGGAGATGCATAGAAACGAGGGGGAGAGTGTGTATACGTACCCTCGTAGACTGTAAGCGGAAGCACTTCACAACGCGGTTGATGTAGTCGAACTTTCTTCGCGCTCCACCGATCGAGTACCGAACGTACAGTGCCTCCGAGTTCTGCACACGTTCAGCTCGGTGACGTCCCTCGCCTTGATCTAGCAAGGTGTCGAGGTAGGAGATGAGTTCCGTCAGCACGACGACGTGGTGATGGTGATGGTGATGTGATCCTCGTAGGGCTTCGCCTAAGCACCGCGAGAATATGACCGGGGGTGTAAACTGTGGAGGGGGGCGCCACACACGGCTAACAATTGATGTTGTGTGTTCTAGACCCCCCCCCCCACATATATATAGGTGGGAGGGAGAGGGGAGCTAGCCAAGGACGTGCCCAAGTAGCACTACAAAAAAATACACTTCCGTGATGATACATGTTTGTCACAGTAGGTCACGTTTTCTGTCATGCATGTACGTCCATGAAAAATTTATGACAGAATCAAGATAGTCATACCTGTGCTGTCGTAGAAGTGTTCCATGACATTACCAAAATTATCATCACGGAAGTGTCCACTTCCATGACGATAAATCGCGCGTCATAGAAGTGTTTTTGTCAAGGGTGACCGACACGTGGCATCCACCGTAACGGAACGCCGTTAAGCTATCGGGTCCGGTTTTGGATCCGATAACCCGTTAACAACCTCGACCAATGGGGATTTTCCACGTGTAAAATCATCATTGGCTGGAGGAAACACGTGTCGGCTCACCGTTGGGGCAGATGTCATCCACTCATTGGACCCAAAGCGCCTATGATACATCGACACGTGGCACGGCCCAACAGAGGCCCATTCCTGTGAAAAGGCCGGCCCGTTTGACTTGGTCAAAAGGTGGCGGGCTGGCCCACGGCAAGCCTGTTAACGGCCTGTTCGCATATAGCCCATTTACAGCCCGCTAACCCAGGGCCCGTTTATGGCCTATCCGAATTAGGCCCAGTAGCGTCATCTGGGCCATCCAATATAATTCCAGCCCGTTTTAACTTCCGGCCCATGTATGGCCCATGACGTCTTTCGGCCCATATGAGGCCCTTAGTAACTCTCGGCCCATTAACGGCCTGTGGTAAAACTGGCCCGTAATGAACAGTGTATCACTTTATACCCATTAACGACACGTGGTGAAACTGGCCCGTAATGAACAGTGTATCACTTTATACCCATTAACGGCCCATTATTCCGTTGGGCCGTTTCCAGCCCATGTTATCTTTCGGCCTTCTCAGGGCCCATTTATTCTTGGGCTCATTTCCAGCATTTGGTTACTTACGGCCCGTTACTGTCATTTTCTTCTTGTGGGCCAAATTCAGCCCGTGGTACAGTCGGCCCATTTGTGGCCCGTTAATACGTTGGGCCGTTTTCATAGCATCATCAAATACGGCCGATTAACGACGGCCCGTTATGGTCGGCCCATGAATGGACGATTTCAACTCTAGCCCATTTACGGCCATAATGTGGTCCGTTATTGGCCCATGTTTGGCCAACCGATCATACGGCCCGTAGAAGGCCCATTGTGTCTGCGGCCCGTATAAGGCCCATTGTTTCTACGCCGCAGAAGGCCCATTGTTTCTACGGCCCTTAGAAGGCGCATTGTTTCTACGGCCCATAGGAGGCCCATGTTAACTACAGTAAATATGTAGCACATGGTTATTGTGGCCTAGTTTTAAAAAGTAGGTTATTGCGGCCACTAGCAAACCGCGGAAAAATAACTGCACTGACTACAAGAAAACAAATAAACAAGACAATAAGGAAATAAAAAGCAAGCAACTTACGCTAGGCTATCACGGCTATTACACATATTGCATCCACTGGGCATCAAAGTTCACCACCAGTGCAAATATAGGGAACAAAGCAGCATATAAACGCCGCAACAAAACAAGTCCAGAACTGAAACCACTTCAGAAGAGCTCAAGAAACAATATCCTCGGTACCCATAATGCTGGCAAGATGCTTAGCAAGCTTATTAACTTTCTCTTGTTTGGCGCTTAAATCCTCCAGCACTTGCTGTTGCACCAGAAAGTATGCATCTGAATTCTACAGGGACTTCCTCAGTCCTTCGGCTTCCTGTCGCATAACATCTGATCGATGTCTTCCAACTTGAAGTTGAGACTCAAGAAGCCGAACTAATTCAGGCAGCGAGTTCGAAGAGCTGGTGCCAGCAGTAGTAGCCAGTAACTCGAACACTACATCAAGACAGGACTTTGGGGTTGTCTCAATGTCTTCAATATAGTTTTTATCAGCTTTCTTGGAGACCAACAGGGATGTCCCACTATCTTGAACCTTATCTGCATTACTTCCTTTACCATTGCATAACGGGGTACTCTTCTCCTATATTTTATCCGCGTTCTAAAAGAGAAACAAACAAACACATCACAGGTTTACAATGTAATATACGAAACTCATTTTGGTAAACCAGTTCAGTAGTAAGGTGGACAGGATAACAGCATGAAACAAACATATATCTATGTAGTATGGTCACTGCATGGTCTATATCATTCTAGTTTATGTTGCCAAATCAAGATAGATACAGTTCGAATCATATCTATTTAAGACAAAGCAGCATAGACAGAATATAAGTATGGGAAACTATACAGCAATAACAACACTTGTAATGTGCATGGCATGAGAACATAACTGTTTATTCAATTGAAACTGAAATCAACATAGAGCAAGTTACAACAGCAAACACGTTAAAGAAACAGGTTTAAAACATACCTGTTGCGCCATTGGAGTTTCAGTTGCATCCTTCAAATTTGAAATTAGTTGGTATGAGTAAATACAGTGATGCAAGAGCAAAGTAGTATGAACCATAGCTATGGAACCTGACCTGAGAACAATTCTTCTTCTGCTTTAAGCGTTGACTTGGGGTTCGGAGTGGTGGTCCTCGTGCTTTGGGCACTGCAGTTGCCTTAGTAACTGCTCGTGTTTGGGTGCTCTGTGGTGGAGACTGTGTTGTGTCAATGGGAACTGGGTTATTATCTGCTGGGGTTGGGGTTAGAAGGGGTGTAGCTGGTTCTCTGTCCAACTGGGTAGGGGTACAATCTGCGTGAGTCTGGGTTATGTGTGGTGGGGTTGGTTCTTGGGCAAGTACAACCGTGGTTCTATCTCCGTCGACACGTAGCACGATCTTTTCTGAAGACCATGTTTTTATTCCCACAGATACTGCCATCACCCCCTCCAATTGAAATGGCTGATAAACAAGAAAAGTAATTGAATGTCCAGACATTGTAAGATAGATAGGTGCAATGGATAGTAGGGAATAAAACAGGGCATGAAATAATTCACATTTATATTGTCTAACCAAACAAAATAGCAGGACATAATTTCACATATATGATGGCTAATTAAACAGGATAACATGACACAATTTCACATGTATGATGGCTAACTAAACAGGATAGAATGACATACTTCAAAATATGATGACTATGTAAACAGGATGACATGATATAACTATACAATGTGTATTAAAGTGGTTGGCATGCGATAAATCACAAACATGCCGTCGATCGAAACATGATGGCATGATATAATTCACGGATAGAATGACATAATTCAAAATATGATGACTATGTAAACATGATGAGATGATATAACTATATTATGTCTTTAGAAAATGGGTTGGCATGCCATAATTCAGATACATGCTGTGTATGTAAACACCATGGCATGATATAATTCAAATATATGATTTATATACTAAGGAAGTGAGCAGAGGGCAATCACATATATGATGTGTCAACTAAGGAGATGGCATTCAATATCGTGTATATGATGTAAAAACTAAGCATTGCAATACAACATATGCATGATATGAGTAATATAACCCTGCCAAGTTTGAGCATACACCTCAACGGGATAATAGGACTGATCATCTGCCTCTGAATCCTCCTCTGAAGAGCTATCTGTAACCAGCAAGATATCTGCTTTAGCAGGTAGCATTGTCTGCTCTGAAGACCTTCTTTTCACTCCAGATTTCTCCATCACCAATTCAAATGGTTGATGCACAGGAAGAGCAGTTGAATATACAAACATTGTCGACAAAAGCAATGAGAAATACAAAAAAAGGACAGCATGATATAATTCACATATATGACGCTTGGCTAAACAGCATGGCATTGCATAATTCACATATATAATGCCTTGCAACAAGATAGCATTGCATAATTCACATATATAATGTCTTGCAACAAGATGGCATTGCATAATTCACATATATGGTAATTAGACACTAAATAGGTGGCATTCACACAAAGCATGTCTAAACTAAGCAAATGACATAGCAATGCAAGATACCATACGCACGATATGAGCAATATAACCCTGCCAAGTTAGAGCATGCACCTCGGGGGGGGGGGAATAGGACTGGTCATCTGTCTCTGAATCCTCCTTTGAGGAGCTATCTGTAACCAGCAAGACATGCGCTTCGTTAGATAGCATTGTCTTCTCGGAAGACCTTGTTTCCACTCCAGCTTTTTCCATGACCGTGCCGAATGGCTGATGCACAGGAAGAGTAATTGAATGTACTAAAATTGTTGACAAATTTAAAACGTACTGAAAATGATGTCATGATATAATTCACATATAAGATGACTGGCTAACCAGGGTGGCATTGCAAAATTCACGTATATGATGCCTGGCTAAACAAGATGGCATAGCATGATTCACATATACGATAAAGAAACTAAACAGATGGCATTGACACAAAGCATGTCTAAACTAAGCAGATGACATCATTGATGTATACAATAAGCAATGCAAGGCACCATATGCATGATATTACCAACATCAGCATGCCAAGTTAGAGCGAAGACCTCATGGGGTAAATAGGAGTGGTCTTCTGCTTCTGAATCCCCCTCAGAATAGTTATCTTCCTCTTGATTACGATCCGAAATGGGTGGAGGGGGGCTGCCTTTGCGCCCACCATGGAGCGACGTCTGCATGAAATTTTATTGCCACGCAAGGCTCATCTCTTTTGCTCTACATGTTCAGTTCCATTGTGTACAATAACTGACATGCATAGGAATAAAACATAGTGAGATTATGTAAGGGGTGCATGCACAAATCCAGAGTGATGGTAGCAAACTGTGGATAGACCCAAAACCAATGATTGCAGGCAGATAATAGCTTTAGTTAAAAAATACAGATAATGGCTCCTTTAATGTTTGTTTGCACCCAACATGAAACTCATAGTAGACACCCGAGGTTAACCAGATAGTAGACAGATAGTACTGATTGCTGCCCCCAATATGTACCCCACAACCATTTAAAACCTCAATTTTCAGCATAAGTTTGGACTTGACTTGGAGTCTAATAGGTGAACATGACGATAAAGTAGCATGTCATCATATTAAGCGATGCATAACGTAAGCAGACACAGAAGAGTGCGACCTCTCTTGTGGACCCGTGTAGTCCTCAAGGTCATCTGCTCAGTTGATGATGGTAATGCAGTTGTCGTGGCTGCTGGCGGCGGGGAAGAAGATCTGAGGCGGCGAAAGACAGTCTGGAGGGCGGATCCCTGCTGTGGTGAACCCTTCCATCGTTGGAGCAGCTAAGCTGGGGTGGAACACAACACCGCAGGAGCAGGACAAACCACACAAGGGCTTGTTTGAATTTGAGGATTCTAACAATGCAGGGATAGGAAATAGACAGGAATAGGATAGGAATGCATGTGCAAAACAGAGAATTTAAAAACACAGGATTTCTGCAAATCTGGGTGTTTGGTTCACAAGAATTGGAAGATCACATGATGCAAAGAAGCATGGTGAGATTAAGTCAAAACATAAGAAAATGTACGGTTATAATGCTATTATGCTACTATCTCTTAGTCTTGTGCTTCATGAATAGGAATTTGAAAAGGAGGACAAGTGGAAATTAAAATTCCTACGGTTTTTCTTTCAAGGAGACACTAAAGGAACAAATCCTACAGTTTTCCTTTGCTCCATTCCTTTGCACCAAATTCATGAAAAGTAGTACCATACAAAACTTTCCAATTCCTATGTTTTTCATTCACTTTTCCTTTCAAGCACTGGCGATTCTAGTAGGCAGGCTTGAGCAAGGAGAAGCCTACACTAAAAAAATGTTTTTGTGCTACTTCTATTACTTTGGACCCAGGCCACTGCCCTACTAGCTCAACTCCCAGGGCCATCGACAAATGCACAGCTCAAACGCGCAGAGATAAATAATGATGGCGTTCAAGAGGGTCCATCACAGATAGCTAAGTTGCCTGGTACCTCATTGCTTGTCATATAGTAGGATAAAATAATCGTATTTCTCGTTACTCCGTGTGCTCAGTGGACAATATATATAACATGTAGAGTAAAAAAGAGATGCAACAAGTGTACAACCTCTTTGGCGAAGCCATGTCGATCTCAGCGTGATTGGGTTGGCCGGTGAGGATGCTCCGGCTGACTTGGCTGTCGGAGGAGGGGAAGAAGATCTTAGGCGTCTGGAGATGGAGCCCGAGGTACTGCTCCGCTGTGATGGAGGGTTTCGTCGTTGGAGCAGCTCCGGTGAGTTGTACGACGCCGAGGCTGAAGCAGGACAAGAGAGACAACGTTAACCTGAGTGGAATTCTAATAGCATCTCCAATAGATGACGTAAAATACATAACCACAAAGTGCTAGATGTAAAATACATCAGCCGCTCATCTCTGAACTTAACTGTCGAAACTGAATTTAACTGTCGAAACTGAACTTAACTGTCGAAACTGAATTTTGCTGTCGAAACTGAATTTTACTGTCGAAACTACACATCAGTCGACTGACTTTTTCATCTCTGGTCAGTCAATTTTGCAGCCGTTGGATACAAAATCAAGGGCCTGCAGTTCATCTTCAACCTCCACCCCCTGAGCCGCCAGCCCCCACCGGTCAAATAGCCGCCCCCCGCCGCCCCGCCCGCCCCGAAAACACTCCCCA